>NC_137622.1:9461884-9496742 GCF_963280865.1 Gymnoscopelus braueri | reverse complement strand
CCAGGGGCTGGCAATTGCCACCCTCAGCAACACACTCAAATGCAGTTCTTTTATGCATTTTCTCCACCTCTGCATGTCGTTTTGCAAATTAATCTGATTAGAGATTTTGATGTATAGATTTTGGCATCTCAATCCACGCCCATCCATCTACACAATGACACACATGTTATAGACATGTTTTCTTGTCTGCAACCATACATTTATTAACCACTTTAAACCTGTTTGGACAATTTATCATTATTATTTTCCCCAAATAGCAAAACTATCTACAAGATCACAATGCGTTGCGTCGCACAAGTGGTCACTTTGTTTTTGCCACCCTCTAGTTCTCTCTGAAATTACGCCTCTGGACCAAAAATAGCATATATAATATACTTGAAGACACTGCTGTACAACAAAGTATAAATAGGGCATCTCTCTGCCTCTCTCAAATATTTCACATGGGCCTGTTATGTATAGTCCATCCTGATTGCTAAGATTGGCTTCCAAAGTTTGCAGGAATACTCAAATCATGAGCGATTGATCGGATCGGATTGATCAGCGTGCGATTTCCGTGAAAATTTGCACGCACATTCCCAGTAGGCTGAGTAAGAAATGGCTCTGGAAAATGTTCAAATCAGCCTCATGGTGGCGCTATAACAGGCCGATTCGTGTTTTTACCTATAACTGCACCGATCTGTGCTTTGCATGTGCACTCCCTAGACGCCAAGGACAAACCTTTGCCCTGCATTTTTCACATCTGCTTCTTATAGCGCCACAAGGAGGCCGACTTATGTATGACGATATTTACCAGCCAGATATGATGAGCAGAGGAGGAGGGGAGGGGGAGGAGGTCTGTGATTTATACTACAGCTCTGCTCTCTCCACCTCCACACACACTCAACTCACCTCCAATTAGCATGCTAATGAACCCACATATCACTGCGTTCATGCGTGGGCACATATAAACGTGTGTGTGTGTGTGTGTGTGTGTGTGTGTGTGTGTGTGTGTGTGTGTGTGTGTGTGTGTGTGTGTGTGTGTGTGTGTGTATCACCTGAGGGCGGTTTCTCTCTGTGCTGTGCAAACTGCAAACAGAAACAGGCCAGTGCTCAGCTAATTGAAAGGCTGTGTGTGCGTGTGTGTGCGTGTGCGTGTGTGTGTGTGTGTACACTGTATGTTTGCGTATGCGTGTGTGTACTGATGACGTATGGTCCAACATGTGTTACACATGATGGAATATTCACAGTGACCAGTCAGCTCAGACCCTCTCCCGTTCCATGGGTCAAAGGTCAAATGGTCAGCATTGGGAGGTCAAACCGCAGCATTCCTCTGCTGCCAGTCACCATGACAGCGGCGACTATGGGTGCACAGTATGTCTGGCGCACACGCACGCACACACACACACACACACACACACACACACACACACACACACACACACACACACACACACACACACACACACACACACACACACACACACAGGAATCTAGCAATGTTTTGTTTTGTAAATTAACGCCCTACTTCACCATACTACAGTGTTACACAAAAGTATAGCAAAAATAGCAGATCTACAAGCTCACAACGGGAGCAGATCTGCTATTTTGAAAATGTTATAATAGTCCATGAGCCAGAGCCCCAAAATTGAGCCATGATTATCAAATGGGTGGGCAAATCCAGGATTCATTTTTTGACTAGCTGTACATCTCTAGTTTACAGTTTGGCATGATAACCATTGCAGACTAGTAGCTTAGTGGTAGTTATCATGCGTTGAATGTGTGGACCCCTATATTGTTAAATGCAAATTGTATGCTGCTGATGTATGCTGATGCAGTGATATGTAGGGTTGTGAGTTCAAATCTCACCGTGACCAACGTATGTTGTATGTGTCTCCATCATCTCCTGGGAGCCATCATCTATATCTTCATCATCTTCCTCTCTATGGGGCAGCCATAGCTGAGTGGTTAGTGAGCCCGCCTAGGGAGCCAGAGGCCCTGGTTGCCCCAGGTACGATTCCAGGCCACGCCAGCATATGTGTCGATGAAATGAAATTTGTCCTTGAGCAAGACTCTTAACCCCTAATTGCTCACAGGCCCTCATTGGAAACAAGCCCGCAAGGACTTTCATGAACGTCCTGTTAAAAGGAATTATCCTTATCCTTACATCATCATCTCATAATCCTCTTTTTCCATGCTTGGACCCTGTTGCCACATTTATTAATTTATTTATGTATTCATTTATTTATGTATGTATTATTTATGTATCTATTTACTTATTGTGGCTCACTGTGTGTGTGTGTGTGTGTGTGTGTGTGTGTGTTTGTGTGTGTGTGTGTGTGTGTGTGTGTGTGTGTGTGTGTGTGTGTGTGTGTGTGTGTGTGTGTGTGTGTGTGTGTGTGTGTGTGTGTGTGTGTGTGTGTGTGTGTGTGTGTGTGTGTGATGTTATTTTTTATTATTTTCTTAAGTTTTTATCCCACGATTTTGTAACCCATTTTTTCACCCAGTGCCAATTGTCTATGTAATCCTGGGCGCTACACTCCCTCTGCCAGCCTAGGGAGAGCCGAGGTCATGCCTCCTTCAATGCATGAGAGTTATCAAGCCGCTTCTTATCACCCGACACGTTATTCCAACCAGTTCCTTTCCCCTCCGTCAGGCGCCCCGGCTGACCAGGGGGAGGCAGTATAGAGACCAGGATTACTGCATGTTTTTGTGAGGGTACCTACCCTAAGAGACACTGGGAGAACATGCAAACTCCACACAGAGAGGCCCTTTCGCCAACCCCACCTAGGGTATGGGCAATGATGACGCGGAGGAGAGAACACGCCCCCAGTGCCCACAGCGTCCCTGGCGGGAATCTAACCCAGGACCTTCTAGCTGTGAGGTGACAGCGCTACCGTGCAGTCGGTTTTCTGTTTCTGTTGGTAGTCATGGTTGCCAGTTCCCACTTGAGGTCATGTGGGAGTTCAGACTGCTCCAGACCATAATGAATAACTGATAGCTTGCATAATGTCTTCAGGCTAGGACTTAAATCTAATATGTACAGGTCATCATTGCGTGTGAAGTCTGCTTTGTATCCTCCAAAGATGATGATACGATCTCCCACCATGAGACAGCCCATCCCAGACATCCTACACAAGTCTTTCCCTTTGGGCTCAACCTGCTTCCAGGAAAAGGTCTCTTGACTGAATTTCCACAGATCATTGAAGTACTGGTTCCAGATGCTGCCACCAAATATGTGCAGCTCTCCATTGTAGGCAAAGGCTGAATGACCCCTGCGTTCTTCTGAAAGAAGCTGTGCAGAAGGTGTGCTCAGCCAGCAGTTGGTCTCTGTGTCAAACACTCTGATGATGTTGCAGACGACCCCTGGGCCCCCATTGCCCCCAAATACAAACATATTTGTCCCGATGATGGTGGCAGAGTGACTATGTGAAACAGGGGGTGGAGTTCCTCTGGTGTTAATTAAAGACCACACCATTGTGGTGGTGTCCAACTTGTAGATGTCATTAGTGTATCGAATCAGCTGGGCGTTTCCTCCATGAATATACATGACCATCCTCAAGACACAGGCTGAGTGGTAGCACCTCTCCTCTGGAACAGTACCAGAAATATTGGGCTTTGACCATCTGTGGTTGTCAACATCAAATGAATAAAGCACGTTACAGTAAGGATATCCCCCCCAGATGTAGACAATATCTTCTACCAGAACAGTTGTGTGGCCACTGCGTACACAGGGAACCTCAAGGTGACGTTTTCCTCTTCCATTTGTCCATGGGGGCAACTTAATCCAGCGTAGACTGTGTTGAAGATGTGAACTTCAATCTGGTCACTCTTGTTCTTGTTACTGTATCCTTCAAATGAGTACAGCTTGTGTCCGACTACCACAGCTTGGCAGTAATTCTTGTAATCTCCTTTCAGATGTATCGTCAGGTGAAACATTTCACACACCAGCACCACTGTGAATCAGTGCAACTAATTTACAGAAGAGGTTGTTAGAAGGCAGGGCAAGTTGTTTCAGAAGTTGCTGAATGGTGTTGTGTTGGAAAATACAATAACGACATTTAAAAGGACAATTAGATCTGATGTAATAATGATGTTGTGATGTCATTGCGTGATGACATCATTATATGGAATAGCCTAATGACGTTACTCTGTCTATTTCAGCTAAATCTATGATCAGAATGTTGTCACTATGACATCAGTAATCCATATTTGGGCATATTGAGATAAAGACACTATATGTGTGAATGAATGACTCATCTGACAGGAGGGAGAATTATAATGTAGCTTTGTGATGCTGAGCTGGAATTAGGACCATGCTTATTAACATTCATTCAATAAAAAAATACAGCAGCCTGTATGAGTTCCAGTCTGTGCACTAGGAATATTTTAGTCATGCTGCTTCAGTTGAACCATGCACATAAATGAGTTTACTGATTACTAGGGGTGTGGGAAAAAATCGATTCGAATACGAATCGCGATTCTCATGTTGGACGATTCAGAATCGATTCTCAAAAAATTATAATTGTATAATGACATTTTTGAGAAGTGGCAAGTTCTGGGCTGAATCGGGGTAAAATCGACTTTGAATCGGGTGGAAAAAAACAGAAAAATGTTTTCTCTCTCTCTCTCTAATTAAAGTATGGGGAATTGATTGGAAAGGTTATTTTACTTATTAAATACTTCCATATATGCTTTAATGGCTTTTTAATGCAAGATTTTGCACACAGATCGAATAATTAGAAAATAAGTCTTAAATATCCCCAATTTGAAAGTATATGCTGAGAACCAACATGTTCCTAAAGTCTATAAAACAAGAGGACCTGATTATCACAGAGGCAGACTTGACAGACTCGGAAATAGAAGACTGAATTTGCTGTGCCTGGCCCCTGATGTGTCCCAGAACCCCTGAACCTTCTCCCTGACATATCCCTCCATTGGCTTTGTCATACACTCCTCCTTTGTATACTCAGTCTCTATATTTTTTTGAAAAGTAAAACTGAAATGTTCACCAATACAACAGCCTCCGTCTGCCTTCTGGGTCCCCACTTTCCACATAACTAACTCATCTTACTTGATAAACTGATCATTTGGTCCTGCAAACTCTCTCTGTCATATGAAACAAACTCATTAGTTAATTTTGACTTGGTGTATAAGAAGGTAAAACAAACAAAAACAAAACTAGAATTTGGCCACCAAAATGTTTTTTTTTATGCCTGCTCACAGTATTGAGTGATACATATAGATATTGAATATTCCCTCGTTAAAAACCTTTGACTAACATCTTAACAAAATGAAATAAGGATGTTGACTCTAGCTTTGCCCAATGTTCCAATGTTGATTCTGGAAATGTATGCAAATTCGGGGATATTTTCCTATATAATGCCTAATTTGCATATTTAAATATACAATTTCAGAAAAATTGTAATAAGATAAAGCATTGTCTTCATGTAAATAATCAACTGGGGAAGTTTCATGGTGATAACTATTTCTTTAACTTTTTCACCTATCATTTATACAGGTGAAAATTTATACATTTTATACAGGTGAAAATAACAAAATATACAGGTGAAAATAACAAAATGTGTGATAAATATGAAAAAGCTACTCCTGTGGAAAGGTTATCATATATTTATTTACTTATATTGACCCTATAAACAATTTAATATAGGTATGGTTTTGCCCACTCATTTGATAATGAAATCTTGTCTGGCTCATGGACTATAAGTGAAAGTGAAAGTGGTTAAGTCTGCTGTGGGTTTTAGGAATATTGAATCAATGAAAAGTATTATCAAGAGTTTGTGACAAATAATAAACTACATTGGATCCACTGGAACACAGGTTATTTTTTTCCCATTTCCTGAAAAGTATTTTTTTTGTCATAAGGTATGAGGTTTCCACACGACAGAGACAATATTCACATGAAACCCTACAAAAAGAACAAAACTGCCAGTCTGTCCTAATCCATGTTTCTCCTCAGTGAGTTGACCCTTGATCTGAACTTGCACAATGCCATTGATTGCTACTCGTTTATATGATGTTTTAGCATAGTATTGTATATTTGTCTGTCATTAAATGTTTTGATGAATTGAATACACATGGACCCCAATGGAAAAAAGCCTAGAACTGTACTTTCTGTGCTTTTTTGCAAACTGTTAATAAAGTATTCAATCAATCAATCAAATGCGCAGGGAGTTAGGGAGTCAGAGTTTTCACTTTTACGAAACGTTACAGTTTATTAGCATTTTCGCCACAGGATTTGTAGTTGTGGTCCCATAGCCCGGATGGACGGCAATACCGTGGTTCTATGACATCTGTAGTTGTGTTCACGGCCCCATAGCCCGGATGGACGGCAATGCCGTGGTTCTATGACATCTGTAGTTGTGTTCACGGCCCCATAGCCCGGATGGACGGCAATACCGTGGTTCTATGACATCTGTAGTTGTGTTCACGGCCCCATAGCCCGGATGGACGGCAATACCGTGGTTCTATGGAATCCGCGGCCCCATAGCCTGGATGGACGGTTGTGTATAGGCCTGTCACAATTATTACATAATCGTGTCTAATCGCTAATATTTAAGATAATCGCAATTATTTTGTCATAATCGTCATAATCGTTTCCATGTTGAAAAAGGTTAGTATTTTCAGATCTACAAGCACACACGATGCGACGCGTTGTGAGCTTGTAGATCGTCTATTTCCACTATTAATGTTTTTTTTAAGTATAAAGTTATTAAATTGGCCAGTAATTTCTTTGTATATTTAGGTTATGTGTCATATTTGCCATGTGCAACTCCAAAGCCTAAAAGCCGGACAGAAATACAATTTTCTTTGCTTTTGGGGGTCCCTGGAACTACATTTTTTGAGATGGGGGTCCGGTCCGCGACCAAATACATATAATTTTGGGGGTCCTTGACATGAAAAGGTTTGAGAATCACTGATATAGCATTTCCACAGAAGCAAAGATTTGAGTTACAAATGTTTTTAGCCAAAAAAATAAATAAATCAGATCTACAAGCTCATAGCCGCGCTATGAGCTTGTAGATCTGCTATTTTTGAATAGCCAAAGTAAAAGATAATGGTTAAAGTGGTTCAAATCGAAAATGACAGATGCGTTCACAGTCTGGGTTAAATAAAAAAATACCATCTTAATCTATTAATGTTCATTTGTCATTAAAATATCAATATCCTCACGGCCCACCAATGGGCCACGGCCCACAGGTTGAGTACTGTGATAAGTGACAGAGCTATTTACTGACTGATGGGGTGTCTCATCTCTATCTACTATTCTCAGAACAGTCTCCATAGGCTACACGTATATGGATCTTTCACTAAACGGATATTTTAGTCCTCCGTTTTTAAAAAGAATCCCTGGCCACATGACAAAGATTTAAAAAAATCCCTGTCCACACGTAGACGCAGAAACGCATTGATCAGCTGCAAGTTTCAATTTTATGTAAGATTTTATATTTACATTTTATATATGAGGGGCCAAATACATATAGCCTATACATATTTTTAATCACATGTTAACACATTGAATGCCAAAAACGGTCTGGACCGTTTTTGAGGGTCCAAACGAGAAGTGCCGAAAACGGTCCGGACCGTTTTTGACCCAATTCTATTTTTATACGAGTGGCCCACGTGGGGCACTAAAACGAAACTTTGACATCACCCAAGGAGTTTCTGAGAAGAAGAGGCTGGATCTGGCTCCATGTCAAAAATCCTTCCGGTCGGCGTTTTCAATGTTATCTCCTTGACTAAAAGCTTAATATCTCCATTTCTTTTTAACGTGGTGGAAACGAGCCGTTTTCGATCGGCGATCACGCTGCAATGGAGGGTCGCGTTGGAAATATTATTGTTCCAGGCGTTAGTCGGGACCCTCCGCCGTCTCGCACGCACGCTTTGTTTACATGCACTTCCGCGTCTGGGCTTCTCACAGCACGAAACGTATAACGCAAGTGGATGGAAGAAATGCAGGCACTCAACGTATAATATTTTAATAAACCTCTGGCACCCAATGTGTTAAGGCCCAATACTGCAATAGCTGCATTATTTTAATAGCATCACCACTGAGCATACGTGAACATAAACGAAAACAACATTATTAGGGCGCAGCTGCAGCGCAAACAGTAGCCATGGTTCACATGACGCTGAGTCCTTGGTTTATAGTGGTGTTCAATTTTTTTTACATTGCCAACTCTCACATGTACATAAACGTTCAGATTTCAAATATAAAGTGCTTACCCCTGAGCCACGGATGTTACAAGGCGATCCGGACCGCGATAAGTACCCGTATCTCCCGTATTGTTCAATAAAAAGCATTTTAATCCCATCGCCGGCCATTTTCTTTTTTTTCTTTTTTTGGTAATGTATCAGAGTGCAATACACCCCCCAACCTTTAGTGTCGCATTGTTGAAAGCATCGGAGAAAATTTGGAGAAAATGGCCGGCGATCAGATTAAAATAATTTTTATTGAACAATACGGGATATACGGGTACTTATCGCGGTCCGGATCGCCTTGTAACGTCCGTGGCTCAGGGGTAAGCACTTTATATTTGAAATCTGAACGTTTATGTACATGTGAGAGTTGGCAATGTAAAAAAAAATCGAACACCACCATAAAGCAGGGACTCTAAGCACCATGACTGTCATGGTATGACAGTCATGTTTCAGGGCTACGCAAACAGATGAGTTTTACTTCATCAATTCATTCCATCGTCCCAAAACTCCCCGCCCCACGCACCTTTTGAGCGGGCCACCCGCGGCCGCTCCATGGTCGCTGGATTTTGACCCGGGGCGATTGTGTTTTAGGACGACAGACCCCACATTCAACCCGTGTGCGTGCCATGTGTGCTACTCGGCGCAGAGAAAGAGGGTTTTCATCACACAGTGAATGAGCTACTTTTCCCACCACTGTCTTATTATTCATTATGACATTATTTTGCCATAAATGAGCGTGCCTTGTTTCATAGACTGTAAGTGTTGCTCTCTCTCTCTCTCTTCATTTATTATTATAATGACCATGAGCGGTCCGGTGTTTATGTATTATTATATTATTTATTATTATAATGACCATGTGCGAATGCGCGATGACGTCATCGTTTCTCAAAATCTCCGGATTACATGTCCACACAGATCCACTGAAACGCATGTTTTGGAAAACCTTCACTTATTTATCCGTTTACAAAAATATCCGTTTTAGCGGCCAAAAACACCGTTTGCGTGTGGCTGAAAGGCCCAAACGCAGACAAAAATGTGCGTTTAGAAAAAGATCCATGTACGTGTAGCCTAGCACGAAAGTTCCTGCAGCCCCTGTGCTGTCCTGTTTCACATTGATGATTGATGATTGGTGTGTGTGTGTGTGTGTGTGTGTGTGTGTGTGTGTGTGTGTGTGTGTGTGTGTGTGTGTGTGTGTGTGTGTGTGTGTGTGTGTGTGTGTGTGTGTGTGTGTGTGTGTGCGCGCGCGTGCGCGCGTGCGGACTTGTGGACGCGGCGGGTGGCATTGCTACAGTAACCTTTTGCAATAATAATCTCTGTCTGACGGGCGCCTTTAATTAACCTCGTAGGAAATTAATCCCAGTGTTAAACGACCAACCAAAAAGATGTTTGATTACCACAGAGAGCCCACGGGGAGCTCTCCCTCCGTCTAATTGGTCAGGAAGAGAGAGAACAAGAAGAAAAGTGCAAAAAAGAAAAAGAAAGCAAGAGAGCGATATGTCTTGGATCTTGCGGTGTCATTAACGCCGCAAAGTCAGTCAACATTGTTACACCACAATGTCACAATGAATGTCATTTTAGTCCCCGGAGGACTGATAACATGGACCACACAGAATGGAGGGATGGAGAAAGGAGGACTGTTGGAAAAAGGACATCAATGGAAAAGTGGTGAGGAAATGACTGAGACAGAAAATAGGATTTGGAAGACGTGGATAGAAGAGATATGAGATGAATCACAGAGCTGGGCAGAACAGAAGACCGGCCAGTCGTCTGCAGCTGAAACACAATATTTTGTGCCAGGGATCTTTCAAAAATAGCAGCCCTACAAGCTCATAGGGCTCATGATCTGCTATTTTTGAATAGCCAATGTTTAAAATATGGTTAAAATGGTTAAAATGATTGTGACGCCATATTAATAAATTTTGCTGGGGACCCCCTGGTACCCCCCAAGGACCCCTGGGGGTCCCCGGACCCCACTTTGAGAACCAATGCTCCACGTCATCCCTCCTCCTCTCTTAGAACAGGTGTCTCTCCTCTCTCTCTCTCTCTCTCTCTCTGTAACTCCACTCCATCTCTACACTGACCTCAGCTCTTCATGACTCACACTTCAGAACACCAGCTCTGTGTGCGTGCGGTGTGTGTGTGTGTGTGTGTGTGTGTGTGTGTGTGTGTGTGTGTGTGTGTGTGTGTGTGTGTGTGTGTGTGTGTGTGTGTGTGTGTGTGTGTGTGTGTGTGTGTGTGTGTGGACTTCCTGGATCGCAGCAGGTGTCTGTTCTAATAACTCACGGGGCTGAGAGGAGAGACAGCTGAGTCATGCTCTTCTGTTTAAACATGCTTTATCTGGTCTGTCTGCTCTATCCGTAGATAAACAAGTGTAACATTTACAATTTACAATTCAGGCATTTAGCAGACGCTCTCAACCAGAGCGACTTACAATAGGCGAGGTAAACACGTACGTCAAATGCAGAGAGACAGTGTATAGTGCCTCAGTAAACTATTATAGGACCACGACGAGTAAAACAAGAACCCTAGCATCATTCTTTAACAGGGGGTCCGGGACCCCTAGGGGGTCCTCAGAGTTACTATAGGGGGTCCGCCAAATCTTTGTGATGGGATGTTTTTTTTTACATTAACCACTTGAACCCTAGCATCTCTATTCTGAAGAACATTAGCCAAAAATAGCAGATCTACAAGCTCACAACACCTCGAGCTTGTAGATCGGCTATTTCCGGCAAAGAGGTTTGGTGTAGAGGGGGAAAAGGAGCAAATCAAGTACTAACTATTGAAGGTTTAAGTGGTTTAAATGTCTGAAATGAACAAAAAACTTTAATTTACACAACACTGATGATAGTCAATGATGCCGTCTATGAAATCTATGAAAAAGTTTAATCTGCAACACAATTGTATGCAATGTAGTGTGGGGTCCCTGCTTCATCTCTCTCTCAGCTAGGGGGTCCTGTACATTGAAACTATAGATACAAATGCAATAATTAAATAATGAAAGAGCTCCATTCCATATATCAACCATATCATTATGGGCTAAACTTTTGTCCAAATGTCCAAAAACTTACAGTATGAAAAATATATTTCACATATATCAACAAGCTGTGAGAGTGCAGAATGGCTATTTTCGCGCAACACTGTCGTAAGACAACGTTTAAAATATAGGGCTTAAGTGGTATTGTTCCATCTGGTCTGTCTGTCTGTATGTCTGTCCATATATAGATGCCAAAATGAAAGGTTCACATTGTATTTGTCCCAAAGTAGGAACATGCTTAATGCTAACAATTTTCAGTGATTTGTTATATAGTTTGACCAACATGAATATATATTAATCATAGGATTTAGTCATAATCAATTAGTCTGAATAGCTAGTGTGTGTGTGTGTGTGTGTGTGTGTGTGTGTGTGTGTGTGTGTGTGTGTGTGTGTGTGTGTGTGTGTGTGTGTGTGTGTGTGTGTGTGTGTGTGTGTGCCACCACCAGTCTAAGCCCCGCCCCCAGCTCGTTAGCGTTAAGTCATCAGTGGGGTCAAGCGCTTTGAAAACACACATTACAACACAGCACAAAGATCACATTACAACATTTGAATAAATACAAGGCAATTTGTCACTGTCATGTCAGCCATGCCCCGTTCTCCATGCCCCGGTTTCCTCTACCCGCCCTCTCTCTTTCTTTCCATCCTCTCCTCCTCTCTTTCTCTCTTCCCCTCTTCCACCATCTCTCTCTTTCTTTCCCTCACTCTCCCTCTCTGCCTCTCAGCAGTAGGAAGTAGTAATGGTGATTGTATTAACCCCTGCCGGAGAACGCTGACCTTCACTCCTGTTCAGCTGGAGGTAATGACCCAGGCCAGGAGCCAGCACGCACGCACACACACACACACACACACACGCACACGCACAGCAAAAGTATCTTTGTTTGGGTCAATATTCAATCAATTTCATAATTATTATGATTTTTTTTATTAGTTAAACACTAAGATCAAAGTCTATTGTGAACAAACTTGAGAGACAGAGGTGATTTTTACATTTTTAGGTTAAACACGGAGAAACCTTACCTACTGTAGCATATTAACGCAATCGACAGTTTTAGCAGCCTCTCTCTTTTTTCCGGGGGCACAAGAGAGAAGAGGCCATACATAATATTTTCAGTGTTCTGTGGAATTTATTTCCTGTGGAATGACTGACTAGAGAGAGAGAGAGAGAGAGAGAGAGAGAGAGAGAGAGAGAGAGAGAGAGAGAGAAAAAAAAAAGACTTTCTCCATCTCTGTTCTCTGGAGGCTAACAGTTCTCAGTGGGATTATTTTCATTGGCAGGTAGACAGAAAGCTTAGCTTCTCTTCGGCAAATCACCCACTCTCAGACTGATGTCAAAGACTTAATATTAAATGTATTTACACAAAGACCCAGCTTTACTCTCTCTCTCTCTCTCACACACACGCACGCACGCACACACACATTGAAAGAGTAGGGGAGAGAGTGAAAGAAAGAAAGAAAGAAAGAAAGAAAGAAAGAAAGAAAGAAAGAAAGACAGAAAGAAAGGAAGAAAGAAGGAAAGAAAGAAAGAAAGAAAGTGACAGTCAAAGAAATGTCCAAACTTGAAATGGAGAAATGTACACTGGCTGTTACAGTGGAAAAGACAACACTTTCTGTCTTCATGACACTTTAGTGTTGCTACTGTCAATAATGTGTCTCATAGATGCCAGGAAAGGAACAGGAGAGATGTTACAACCAGTAGAGAAATGTCCATTCTTTCCCCCCCATTCATCAAAATAGCATGGTCCAACTGGAATCAATACATTACGGATACCACACAGAGTCCAGCTCCAGAGACAGTGTGTGCGTGTGTGTACAGTACCGCGCGAAGTAGGGGTGCGGCCGCCCCCCCTCCCCCCAGGTACCGCGCACCCCCTACCGCCCCCCCCCCCCATCAATTTTTTTATTATTTTTTTAAATATTATAAATCGGTAAAATCAGGCAAAAATAAGAATTAAATAACATAACTCTAACCTAACCTTAATCCTAAAACCGAAATAAAGAAACCAAAGACTGGGAAAAAAACTAACCCAATCCGCCCAGAACGCGAACATTTTTCCCGCGGCTATGTGTGTGTGTGTGTGTGTGTGTGTGTGTGTGTGTGTGTGTGTGTGTGTGTGTGTGTGTGTGTGTGTGTGTGTGTGTGTGTGTGTGTGTGTGTGTGTGTGTTAATTTTGTTTGGTCTTTGTCTTACTCTTTTGGACAAAGATGCTTATAGTTTTTTTTTAGTTACATTTTAGTCATTTCTATCCTTGATCGTTTTAGTCTAGTTGCAGTCGACGAAAACAGCAACAGTCAATAACAGTATCATAAACCATTTCAACACAAAAAAAAAGTAGCAAATCATAATGTCCACAAAATACTGCATGTTCAGAAAATAGAATAGCCTACTAACAAACAATCAAAACAAAACAGAAAACTAGCTGATTAACTACATGACTGCATTTTTTAGCCTCGTGATCTTTCTAAGCAACGGCCAAAACCATCATGTCTTCTATACTGTACTGTACTGTTTTGGACGCAACATGTAGACACAAACAGAGCCAAGGCTTTCCTCGTGACGTCACACAGACATAGATGTATATGTTCACCGCAAACAGCCCAACAACACAGGTTGTTGGGGAACGAACAGCAACCGTTTTTATATAGAGCTCTATGACAACAACCTGTGTGAGAAGCTAAATTTACCGTACTTGTTTCACTCAAACATGGATCAATATATGACAGCAAAGAAATACAAAAAACAAGGTTCCTAAGAAAGAAAGAAAGAAAGAAAGAATGAATGATGGCCATGAGGATTCGGAATAGGCCTACATAGACAGAGGGGGTGTTGCCACCAAGCCAGTCGTGAACCAATGAATACAGCCACCCTGTCACAGATCACAACCTTCAACTTCAGCCACAACACAGCAGACAATGCTGGAGATCCACATCAGTCTTCTATTCCAAATGACCATTTAGAATTGATGGCTGTTAAGTCAAAACCAAAACCTCCATCTTGAACTTAAAAGGAAATAGCAAACTCACACATAGGATGAATGAAGTGACCAAAAGCCACATACAGTACATAGCCAACTGTTCCCTGTTACAACTCACTACCTTCAGCGGCAGACACAACACAACAAGCAAACTGTAGATTCACATCAGCATTCAATTCCAGAGCAACAAACAGCCACTGAACATGTTGGGCCATTGGGTCCCAAAATGACAGCAATAGTACAAGAGCTTGAATCACATTAATATCACACAGCATACAACACATGCAACAGCACAAAAAAAGAGAAAAAAGGTTCCTACCTTGAGCTGTCTTGACTTCATCAGCTGTGTAAGTGATGGCCAGGGTCAAACTTTGGAACCCATGCATAGAGAGATAGAGCCCACCTCTCTCAAGTTCATCCCCGGATGAGCCATCCAGCAGTGTCTCCATGTCACGTCGATCCTCCATACATCTGGCTAGCCCCCCCAGTGCTTTCCTCTCCTGCTGGGAGCTCCCGATGTCAATGGCAAAGACCTCGCCATCTTCTCACTCACCCATAATGGTAATGGTATCAGCATTTTTGGCATGTGGGCTTCTACACGAGGCCGGGGCACAGAATTCGGCTGCAGCGAAGACCAGGGCTTGCGTGGAGATTCGTAGTACCTTGCTGTTCTTGTACCTGTGTACATGGTTCCGGAGTAGGTTGTGAGGAACACCATATAATAAGCCTTGAGTGTCTAAAAGAAAGAAAGAAAGAAAGAAATTGAAGTGACCAAGAGTCAAATACATTGTATAATGTACCCTGTCACAACAAGTCACTATACTTCAACAGTAGCTACAACACAACGTACACAGCCTAGTATACGTATGCTGTAGCCTGTATCCTGTCACAACATACACACTACACAGCCTAGTATATGTATGCTGTGTCCTGTCACAACATACACACTACATGGCCTAGTATACGTATGCTGTATCCTGTCACAACATACACACTACACAGGCTAGTATACGTATGCTGTATCCTGTCACAACATACACACTACACGGCCTAGTATACGTATGCTGTATCCTGTCACAACATACACACTACACGGCCTAGTATACGTATGCTGTATCTTGTCACAACATACACACTACACAGCCTAGTATACGTATGCTGTATCCTGTCACAACACACACAGTATTCCAGAGCCAGGTAGAGTCACTGAACATGATTCATTGCCAGACAGTCAATGGGGCTGCTGTAACTTTGGTTTTACTTTGGATAGTTGACATTTTCAATCACAGAGCTATTCAGGGCTGTATACAAAGTACTCAACTTTATTTGTGATTTGTATTTTCAATTGCTTCTAAACCAAGTGATATACTGATGAGCAACAAACTCTACATTGTGCAGGGGAATGGATGTGTGCACACCCTTTAGATTTATCGTAAAACATTTTGAATAAAACATGATTTTTTATATTTTATGTTTTTATTACTGTAAATTGTGTAATGAAAAAATACTGCCATAATAGTCAAACTGCACTTACAAGAAAATGATAATGCCTAGATTGCGCAGAGTACTGGTACAGTAGACATATGTAGTTCATACGTAGGTAGCCTACTACTGTATATGACTTGTCAAGTGACAAGGGTTAAATCATGCTTCTTCCAGCTCAGAAACATTGCTAAAATAGAGTCCTCCTTTTGGTCATCATTTGTTTCAAGCAGACCTTCATTCATGCTTTCATTTCATCAAGCAAATAAATATAGTACAATAAACATGTTTCTCTTCCCTATACATGTTGATTTATTTCGTCCTCACTATCTGCATGGTGTCATTTTTAAACATGCACACAAAAGAGCTAAACCTAGAAATATCACTAGGGTATGCCTTGAAATAAATTGAGAGATGTGAGTGACACCCCAACAAAACATTGTGTATTTATTTATTTAGGCAATAAAAGTATATAAGACCTTTACACACAGCATCTTCAAGGACCAAGTTTCAAATCTCAAACACACACACACACACTCTCACCTGGAGAATAGACACAGTTGGGAAGAACAATGCAGTTTGTCACAATGAGTCTTTTTCAACTGTCACAGATATGACTCAGCAGTATTATTCACTCCCTGACAACCCTATCAACTCTACTCAACTTCCATGAGGTGGAACGTTACATTACAAGTTGTTTATTTCACTATTGATTTCATTTCAACATAAAGGAGCTAGTAATGGACACCTCTCTGTCTGTTTACAGCAGGTGTGGGGGAAGGGGGCGGAGCAACCAGAGGATTTTAAAGAGCCTGCCTGAACCCTGCTTAGGGAGTGTCTACCAATAACCTGCATTCACAGAGTGTCTGCTTTCTAGGGCAGTGATTCTCAACCATTTTAATTTCAAGGACCCCCAGCAGTTTGACATGTATTAGGCTACGGACCCCCATTGAATGGCATTTCTATCTCTGGGACCCCAATTTATATTGTAAAATCAATGTTAATTTAACTCTGAGAGTGTACAAATGGAACCAAATGGAACAATAGGGTCCATTTGGTTCCATTTCTACTCTCTCTGAGTTACAGGCCCATAAGGGTCCATTTGGTTCCTAAACCTAACAATCTATCATTTAGCTGGGGACCCCCTGGAACTCCCTCAAGGACCCCTGGGGTCCCTGGACCATAATTTCTTAATCATTTTCTTAATTATGTGACGATACAATAATATATAATAAAAAAATATACATAAAAATATAATTAAAATTTGAAAAAATAATATAAAAGATTTAGGCAGTTCTGATGACCATGAGTTGCTGTTGAGCAGCCTCAGCGATGTTGGTATGGGTGACAAGTATAGATAGAACACAGTGTGTATATACAGATCACAAGTCACAAGTCAACTTCATGGAGATCTCTTTTATCTGCGATGATGGGCCTGCTCAATTAAGAATGTGACGTGACAATGAAGATTGATTCTGATTCTGATTCTAGGTGCATCTTTTTGTACATGATATAATAGTCTACTCAGTTGCCTCTTCCCTGAAGCAGGCTGTTGATGGGCTCCAGTCCAGACCACCCAAACAGCTGCAGGCCTTCTTGTATGGGCTAACGTTGGTTCTTAAGGGGGCTGTTCACTCCAAATATGTAAGAATAACAGCAACTCTTCCTCTTACCCCGAGTGCCATCTATCCATCCAAATAGTTTTTGTGTGATCTGCCATGGTTTGGAGATCATTGCCTTAGAGAAAATGTCTGCTGTCACCCCAATACAAGGGAGCTGAACAGCGTTTGGTTTGGTTTGTGGAAAAAAGCTTATACCTTACTGCGTTACTTGCGGCATTTACAACATAAGCTTTGTTGTATTCAACAACCACATAACCACATGACATCACGGTTAGATCAGCATCCACTACGGCAAGTAGCATAGAAGTGGCAGGGCGGCCAGCCAGAAAACTGGAACCCATCAAGAATGGAATAGAATACATTTAGCTCACAGAACAGTGGAGCTGCATGTGGCCGATGATTCCACTGTGAGTTACTGCATCTCCTCATGACTGCATCTTTCCACTCATGGCAAACCTATTTTGTCCAATTTTAAAAAGACAGTTGTATATGTCTTTCTTTCATCATTCAACACGCTGAGCCTTTTTGTCAGTGAAAACAACCTTGGAGGCAGAGTAACGTCAATGCATGCTTGAAAGCCATGCAGGCACGCTGGCATGTGTCTCATTTAGGTGTTACGGTGTGCCAGCATGTTCTGTGCAGTTAATTTCATGCTGGCACACAGAAATACCTCAATTAAATACAATTAATGTTATGATCTTAGACGTGTTTACACATCAAACAGCTGCTGTGACAAGGGTTCATTGTGGTGAATCTGGAGTATGTATCTGCTGTGTTCCAAGTCACTCGCTCATTCAGTATATGGACTATTTAAATTGTCAGCTATTTTGCAGGGTGTTCCAAATCAAACCAAAAAAATATTCACTAGTTTTAGGGTGGATCAGTGGCCTAACAGCCAACATTGGGCCCCAATGCAGGATGATAAAGGACTCCAAGGAGGGACCCGCAGCTCACATATCCAGAACGTGTGGTGACGTAACATAATGTCAGTAATGAACAGGAGAAGTTGCCAGAAACAGCAAGGCCTATGCATAGACATTATACTGTATAGCCTATTATTGATGGAATGCATTCAAATTTCCAAAGTCAAATCAAGATAGTGGCGGGCTACTTCAATTACCTCAAGTAGTATAATGCATGTTGTACACAATCTGGAGACAGTGCTCCACAACAGATGAAAAACCATGTTGGTGACGGAGCGGTGCACCAAAAAGGTGCGTTCCCACCGAAAGATATAAGATGAAATATCTTTCTAGTCTCTTGAATCGCTCCACTTTGGTCGTGCTGGTCAGCGTTTGTGGCTGGGAAGAGAATGTCGCCTCAGCTGGGAGTGCTTCGTTCGCGTTGTGTGCTCTTCCATCAAATCCTTTAGGTCCAGCTGGTGTACACATGTAGGCATTCTTGATAGATAGTAGGCCAATGGGAAATCCAGAGGGTGGCTCTCAGTAGGCCTATCTCATGGGTAGCAGCAGTAAAGTGTTTGACACTCAGCGTGCGTGAACACAACGTGTTTCAGGTCAAAGGCTTGCCTTCTATAGATACAATATACAGTACAGGATTGGTGTACATTTTGAGCCCTCACTATGATGTCAGACCAACACAGTTATGTCTTACATTCAAATCCTTCTGGTGTCGGCCTGAATGTCCATCAGTTCATTCTCACTGCAGACGGCTGTACAGAGAAAACGTTCAGAAGGACTTTGAAATCTTGCCCTGTCAGCCGAGAGAAAAACTTCTCTCTCTCTCTGTGTGTGTGTGTGTGTGTGTGTGTGTGTGTGTGTGTGTGTGTGTGTGTGTGTGTGTGTGTGTGTGTGTGTGTCAGATGGAAGTCACATGTTACACCTCGGAGGTAAGTGAGGGTTAGCACAACAGCGTGGACCTCCTGCACTTTTTCATTTTAATGTTTCTCCATCTCTCCTCTCCTCTCCTCTCCTCTCCTCTCCATTCTGTAAAACAAATCCTCTTCTCTCTGTCACCTGACTCTAAAGTAAATCCTGTACTTTGTAGGTTTCCCTTATGATCCAGACAATAACACTTCAAACACACACACGCACGCGCACGCTCGCTCGCTCGCTCGCTCGCACGCACGCACGCACACACACGCACGCACGCACGCACGCACGCACGCACGCACGCACGCACGCACGCACGCACGCACGCACGCACGCACGCACACACACACACACACACACACACACACACACACACACACACACACACACACACACACACACACACACACACACACACACACACACACACACACACACACACACACACAGAAAGAGGCTCCAGACAGAAAGTTTACGTGTGTGGGCAAAAGAAAAACAACAGTTAAAATCCTGTTCGACACAGATGTCCTCTACTTAAAAAAAAGATAAATTCTTTCTCTCCTTCCTCTCCTCTCCCTGCAGCCTCTCCAGAGACTCAGCAATAACTACGGCGGACGGACGGAGGAAGGGAGGAGAGCGAGGGAGGGAGGGAGGGAGGGAGGGAGGGAGGGAGGGAAGGAGGGAGGGAAGGGGGGATGAGGAGAGGGAGGAGTGATGTTTGACTCAGGGATATTTAATCCTCTCTGCGAGGTGCGAGCGTCTCTGTTTGGCTTCAGCACATCAAAGACACTGTTCAGATCCTGGAGAGACCACTGGTCTAACCCCCCTACTGGGTCAGACACACACACACACACACACACACACACACACACACGAACACACGGACAGACACACGCGCACACACACACACACACACGCACACACATATACACATGTACACTGAAAGATGTGTGTTAACTGAAAGCGTAAAAATGGACACAGAATCCTAGTCCATAGGATATTATTATGTACAAGAATGTACACACACACACACACACACACACACACACACACACACACACACACACACACACACACACACACACACACACACACACACACACACACACACACACACACACACACACACACACACGCACACACACACATACGCATACACACACACACACAATAGCCATACATAAAAATGCGCAGAGATGTATGTGCATGTGTGTGCATTTGGGCATATGTGTGCGTGCAGTGTGTATGTGTGTGTGGGGGTGGGGGATTTCAATACAGAGGTGAGTGGTAATGAGGCAATGATTGATGTCACTCCATGTGTCCCTGTTGGAGGTCGGTCTGTCTGTCTGTCTGTCTGTCTGTCTGTCTTTCTGTCTTTCTCTCTCTCCCACACACTCTCTGTCTGTCTCCCTCACACTCTCTGTCTCACTCTCTCTGTCTCCCACACACTTGTGTCTCTCATGGTCACCAGTGCTGGTCAGCATTCCTTTGTTCGGCTCACAGTGACTTTGTGTATTTTATTGGCTGCACATCAATTTTTCAGGCCTCCAGACTTTGAAATAACCTCCCACAAAGCCTCAAGGAAGCAGTTCAATGTCAAGTTCTTACAACAATATTTGCATTATCATTATTATTATTTTATTGTGATCCAGTATATGTATGTATTTCCCCCAAAACAATAACATAGGACTCTGGGAACTTAGGAACAACCCCTCAGTACACATGGTGGATGGTGGGACATTTACAGATGTCAGAATAGACAGGTTTAAGCACTAGATGAAGCATGGCTAAGCACCACCATACCAAGTGTTTGGATGGCGAAGTGACTTGTCATAATATGGTTGCTGCTGAATGGAATGCAAATCACAAAATCCTCATAAGGAAAATTATTCTAATCTTCATAGATTAGAGATTGATCAGCGTAGAGAGACATTTATGTTACCCTTGATAAAAGTTGATTTGGTGAGCAAAATGTCATTTTTGTACATGTTTTATTGTATGGTAGGGTGGGTGATGTCTGATTTAGGCACTCACACACACTTGACCCAAGTCAAACTAATTGAACTCCGAGCCTGGTGTGACAATACACCTGTTGTGCATCCAGCTAAATCAGCCATACACACACAAGCTCGTGAGTCTGGAGTCTATATGTATTGGTCTTTATTTTAAGTGTTTGTCACTATCCCTATTGTATCAATGCCCCCTCGACTTTCATGTTAGAGGAGTAGTTCACCCAAAAAAGTGCTCATTTTCTATCAATTATACAACCCTTTAAGCCTTGAATTCACGGATTTTTTTTTGTTTTTTGTCACATTCCTAGACAATAATTTGATGACTGTCAGAGTCTGCGGTAGGAGACTCAAATGCAGGTCAATTGAGTCTCCTAATGACCAGCAACTCGGTCATTGAATTATTGCCTCAGGAATGTGACAAAAACAAAACAATCTCAGTGAATTCAAGGCTTCATGAAGTGTAATTGATAGAAAATAGGTATTTTTTTTGGGTGAACTACTCCTTTAAAAAAGAGGCTACAATGGAAATCTCAAAGTCCTTTTGAGATTTTATATGTATCATTTTGATTTGACTATGCACGGTATGCCTTTTTTGGTAATCAAAGAGCATGGCGTACAATTGGGGTCTTCATGCTGCAAGATATATCGTCTCTGTCGGGTGTAAACCTCATATGTCCATTCATATTCAAGTTCTAAAACTCTTGTCGTTTCGCGCCGTGTTTGGAGCTTGTGCTACTTTTGATGCTTTTGTGTGACACTGTAGTATGATCAAGTAGGTCATTCATTTACGAAAAAACACAACGTACTGTACACATTCTATGAATGACCTGAATAATGAATGTTTGTGATCAGTATTCCTTGATGTCACCAGATCCAACAGCTGATGATTTAGAAGTATAGCGTATAGCGTGTGTGTGCGCGCGCACGTGCTTGCGTGCGTGCGTGCGTGCGTGCGTGCGCGTGCAGGGGTCCCATTATTAAAACCAACACAAGATATTTCTTCCAAAAATAGAAAGAAAACACACACACACACACACACACACACACACACACACACACACACACACGCACACACACACAGATTATGTCGCAGACAGAGAAAAGATCTCCTCCATGTAAACAGATAGAGAGCTCATCCAGCCTTATTCCTTCCTGTCAGTTTTATTCTCCCTCCTCTTGCCTCCCCCACCCTTCCTCCTCCTCCTCCCTCTGCTGAAGGGGAGGAGGAGGAGGAGACAGGAGAGGAGAGGAGGGAGCCCAGTTGATTGGCAGGTCGCAGCATATGGAGCTGAGCAATGCTTTGCCCACACTCACTTCTGAGGAAACAAATATCTGCCTGAAGGGGAAGAGCGAGAGAGAGAGAGAGAGAGAGAGAGAGAGAGAGAGAGAGAGGGGGAGAGAGAGAGAGAGAGAGAGAGAGAGGGAGGGACTGGAGGGGAAATATTAATTAGTTTGCAGACACACACAGAGATAAAAGTCGGCAAGACGTTTCCATCAAAAGGCGAGCGGAGTTCACCAAGAAATGGAAAATTCTTTCCGCACGTTGACAGATCCAGGAGGCAGCAGCTGTGGGGAACACACACACACACACACACACACACACACACACACACACACACACACACACACACACACACACACACACACACACACACACACACACACAGCACACAACACTCATACTGTACATGTGTGCATACATACATATGTATGTATGTATACACACACACACACACACACACACACACACACACACACACACACACACACACACACACACACACACACACACACACACACACACACACACACACACACACACACACACACTCATGCTCACACATATATATACACATGCACAGCATTCACACACACAGATATGAATCCCAAAATACAGGTAGACCCATATACAGTACACATACACACACAAACAGACAAACACACATAAAATACAGGCAGGCACGCACATAACACAGTACATCAACACAACATTAGAGCCTGTGGTCACATCTGTGTGACACACAAGAATACTCACAATGCATAAACAATACAAACATGGAGGGTCCATTAACATCTGTGCATACATTAACATATTCTGAGTGGAATTAACATTTAGGGAAGCATCCTCCTCCATGCTTAATAAACATTTATCTAGCCTCTCCAATTACTTCTTCATTAGCAGCTCTACATCAAAAAACACAAAGAGAGAGAGAGACACACACACACACAAACAAACACACACACACACACACGCGCTGATGTACGCACACAAACACAGACAATCGAGACACCTATACAAAGCTTATCCTAACCAGAATACCGACAAATCACATTTGTTTGCATTCTTTTTGCCACAGATACCAGGTCAGCCAGATAGGACTTTATCTGTGTGTTTTTGTGTCTGTTGCATTCAGCTAAACCCACACACAGACAGACATGCACGCTCTACAAAATGTGACAAGAGCCGATCGACTCAAATATCATGCCCTGCATCAATATGAATGTACACACCTGCACTTTCCTCAAATCTGCTCATTAGCATGGGACACAGAGTTTCAAAGCAAAATATGATTAAAAAACCTGACTCACTAAACCACTTAAGCTCTGCACTTTGGTATAACTAACGACAATAGCCGATCTACAAGCTCACAACGCATTTTGAGCTTGCAGATCTGCTATTTTTAGTCTAGTCATGTTTGTTTCAAATATGTTAATAAAAACAGAAAAGATTATGTACACGTTCATCGAAATCACAATGAAAAACACTTACTCTCCATATATGGAGAGTAAGAGAGTAAGAAATATTATCACAAAGGTGTTACCAATGATACTAATAAAGGTTCTATTCCAATTCGTGAAGCAGAGTCTCTCCAGTGAGCCAACATGCATGATAGCAGCACCCTCAGTCTGACCTGAATGGAATACAACCTTAATTAATATCTTAATTAGTACCTGTGTTTACCCGGCTATTTCATGCTGTGGCTGCATGCTGCTAAAAAGGTTCCCGTATAGTTCTCAGAGGCTGAGCCAACAACAAAAGTACATAGTTGATCTTAATCATCTTATAGAGTTTACACAGAAAAACTATCCAACAGCTACCCCCCCCCCCCTGCCCACACAACATTAATTGTTTGTGTATAAAAATAACTGCAGTATAACCTCATCTACAAGCTTCACAGCCGCTGAATTCACTCATTTACTGTAGCTACTAATCAGGAAACAGAAACACACACACACGCACACGCACACACATGAAAGAGTCTGGAGTTTTCTTTGATTCGCTGACCATGGGATTATGCCGCATTGATAAGGTAATTAAACACACTATGATAGTGTAATTAAGCAACATCTGAGAAGAAGCGGGCTTGCCGGAGTGGCTCGTCTGCGACGCCGGGCCCACATCAAAGCCCTCTGCACAGCTTTAAAGGGAAGACTGGAGGACGCTGGGGAGTGAAGAAGAAGAGTACGGCGGAAACAGACGAGGGGCAAAAAAAGAGAGAGTATAGGTTTCCGTTTGTACTACGGTGGCTTAACCCACAACACAAAACTCCATTATTGTTATGGAAATGCAATGTGTTTTCTGGACATGTGTCTTGGTGTGCGTGCATGCATGCATGCGTGTGTGTGTGTGTGTGTGTGTGTGTGTGTGTGTGTGTGTGTGTGCGTGCGTGCGTGCGTGCGCCATTCAATCATATAGGCCTAAAGACGGATGCGGATCTTATCGCGGTGTCACAAAAGACAGGAAGCGATAGCCTCATTGTGAGAGACGCGCGGTTCGTCTATCAGTCCAACAGACTTTGGCACTGGGATGAAATCACTTAGGTATTTACCTCACTGTGTGTTATTGTTAATGCATTAACGGCTTCGGGGTGGTGTTAGGCCTAACGATACTCCACCACCACCACCACCCCCCCCCCCCCACACACACACACACACACACACACACACACACACACACTTCGTCTCTACCCTCGCTCCCTCTTTTCCTCCGTGTGCGTCGAACCAGCACAAATTCAGTTTTATTGTGTTTATTTGTTTATTTTCTTCTCTTATCTCTTTTTCATTTTCAGAGGCCCTCCTATCGCAGAACCCGCAAACCTCAGAAGGCAAGCAGCGGTTGGAGAGGTGGTGCGCGTGCGTGTGTGTGTGTGTGTGTGTGTGCGTGCGTGTGTGTGTGTGTGTGTGTGTGTGTGTGTGTGTGTGTGTGTGTGTGTGTGTGTGTTTGTGCTCTGTTTGTGTTTCAGGGGATTGGCAGAATTAAAGTAAGAGAGGGAGAGGAGCAAACAGAAAGGAAAACGGTGGAATCATCACTTCTGTTATCGCCGCCTCGACGGTTTACAGCCTGCGCTGTTTGCAAGTTAAGGAAACAGAGAGAAACTCACACAATATCTATTAACCGAGTTAATAAAACCGGACGGTCGCTACAGTGCCACTGAAACTGGGCTGAAGGAGCGGAACATTACAGCATGCAGCAGTTTTTATGTGCCGGTGCTTTCTGACGAGGGGAGTCATTCCCTTTGACCATGCTTGATCTTATAAGCTGTACCCATTCATATTTGGGTAATATTTGGGGGACAGACAGACGTACAGACAGACAGACAGACGGACGCATACACGCACGCACGCACACTCACACATACATATAAACCAGTGGATTTCAACCCTTTTCATATCAAAGTTCTACATTTATTCTGCATTTGAGCCACGGACCACCATTTGATGAGATTTAGACTCTAAGACCCAAAACTTCGTTGGATACGATTTTGTCCACAACTGCTGTATTGATGTTGGTACCAATAGGAGAGATAACAGGCAAACGTTGATCAAAATAACAATTATTTAATTAAGTAATGCAGATGTTTAACAATAATTTAACTCTTGAGAGCGTAAAATGAAACCACGTGGACCGTAAGGGGTCCATTTGGTTTCATTTTACACTCTCAAGAGTTAAAGATCTATAAGGGTCCATTTGGTTACTATAACTCTCCATCGTTTAGTTGGGGACCACCTGGAACCCGCTCAAGGACCACTGGTTGAGAACCACTGATTTAAACAAAGAGTTAATCTCAGTCCCCTGCTGTAAGAGTCAGGCAGCAGAACAGATAGGACCTACATGCTGCTACATTGAGGCAGAAAGAGAGTGATGTCCAGTTGATTTAACAAACACAGGTGAAATGGAGGGGGTGAATACTGGGAGGGGGTGACTAATCGTTACAGTAAAAGGGGCGAGCAGGGGTTGGAGTACGAAGAGGACGATCAGCAGGGCGTCAGGTTAAAGCAAAAGGTGTGATCCGTGTCCGAATTACACCTATAGAAGCACTCAGGTAGTGCACGTGTGAAGTATCTGCCTATATCACCTGGTCTAGGGGTTTGAATTCACCGCGGTGCATTCATCCGGCTTGGCCGGGCGTCTATATGAACACAATTGGCCCATGTTCGGGGGGAGGGAAGCCGGACGGGGAGGGTTAACTCTGTCTACGCGTACTTCAGTGGGTTGGTGTGGCCAGTGTTGCTAGATTCTGTGAGAGAAACAAGCAACCAGGTCTAGGAAAACCAGCCCAAAAGAAGCGACGATGGGCCACATGAACACTTTAACAAATACATCAGCTATTTGAAAATAGCAGATCTACAAGCTCACAACGCGTCGCATCGCGACGCGTTGTGAGCTTGTAGATCGGCTATTTTCGGATAAAATCTTCCGGGGAAATTATGATAAGCAGATCTGGCAACCCTGGGTGCGGCGCTCGTCAGTACGGAATGTAGAGGAGTGGGACGGAGGGCGCAACGTCCTCCCGGTGGGGGCTCCTCGCTGACAGGTGAGTCAGTGGGATAGCAGTGGCAGCACAGAAATGTGTGGGGAGGAATTCATTGGCACAGTGACTAAATTGGGGAGAAAAGAGATCAAACATATTTATGTTATGCCTATCGCTTAACACGCCTATAGCTGGACATCAATCAATCACTGTCACCTCTTTCTTAATCAGTGACACTAGACAATCTAAGGTCCTACAGTATCTCGGTGAAACAGCTGCAGCGTAGTGTGGCAGATGGGGGCGTGGCCACAGACTTTGGGTATTTCCAGGACATTAGAAGGTACTGTACTGACAGCATAGTGATGATGGGCTGCATTGTTGTCAGTCGGTGTGTTGTAGGTGGATTCAGTCATGGCCAGTCAAATTACCACTTTTCATTTCCTATAAGAGCAGGGCATTGCGTTCAGCACAATGGTGTATTGGCAATTTCCAGTGTCATAGAAGAACACACAGAATATATAGAAGGGATAGATAGAGTATATAATAAATGCACACATTTGTGTGTAAACACACAATTGTGTGTGCGTGTGTGCGTGTGTGTGTGTGTGTGTGTGTGCTCACGCGCATGGATCTGCTCTCTGCTCTGATAGGCAGAAGGAGCGAGTGCATTCTCCGGCAGCGGCAGCAGCCGCGGAACTGCCGCGGAACTTCCGGTGGAGGAGCGGCAGCTCCCGGCAGTGACTGCCGGCGGTGGAGCGGCAGCTGCCGGCGGAGCAGCGGAACTGCCGCGGAACTGCCGGTGGAGGAGCGGCAGTCGCGGAACTGCCGGTGGAGGAGCCGCAGTCAACTTATTTTTTCCGCCGATAAAGTATAGTTTTGGACCATGACGGAGGCGCGCCGACTCAGTAGACCTTGAGGCCAAGGAGTCGCGCCCGAGCGCCTCCAGGCGCGAGTGCCCGCGACGACCGGCCGATGGTCTACTAGTCGACTAAGCGCTGTCCGAGTTATGTACCGATAGGCACAGAATCGTAAATAATATTGGTGGGGACTGCGTTACACAAACGCAGCACACTCCCAAAGCTGGCGCCGCCGGCAGCTCCGCGGAAGCTGCCACTGCCGGAAAATGCACTCGCTGTCCCTCCTGATAGGAGCTGGTATGAGTGGAGTGCAGGGCCTCATGACATCACTAGTGCTTTATTTCTATTGTATTGTACACACACACACACACACACACACACACACACACACACACACACACACACACACACACACACACACACACACACACACACACACACACACACACACACACACACACACAGTGCAGGTAATCAGTTCACCAGGGGATGTGCGTCTGTAGGAGGGGGGGGGGGGGCCTGTCTGGACTAGAGCCCTGCACCGTCCTCTGGGCAGGTGCTGCTGAGGGGACCAGGCTCCCAGGGGCCCCACGGAGATCAGATATGTCTGTTCACTCGAAGAGCACATGGCTGCTGATGTCTGCTCTGCCAGATACTGTATGAACGCTGGCTGAAGGAGTGTAACTTGAATGATGAACTAGGGCATTCATTTACACACAAAAAAAGAGATTAGAGATTAAAATATTTGAATTCTTCTCATTTTCTTTTTTTGGGGGGATTTCTCTTGGTGGTTGATCAGACATAAAGCACACTCTACATATACAGTAGATTGTGGATCGGCTTGTTTTCGCTGTTCGTACAATTAAATATATATAGGGTTTAATTGGCTTAAGACCAAGCAAGCGTCCCCATGACTGTACACTGCACGTCCATCTGCAAAACACGCACAAAGAAATTAACACTCACAGCTGAATCTACAAACACTCATATTCATGTCATTAGGCTGTCATGCTGCACTCGAGTAACTAATTGATACAAGTCTTGGTGAGACGGACTGCTCATTAACACAACTCTAATGATCATTTAATCAATACGACTGAAGAGGGAGGGTTGTTAGGATACAGCACGACTGTGATTGCGGCACAAGGCCACAGGACCAGTGCCAGATGAACACAGCTTTTGTACTATAATAATAATCCTACTACAAAACATTATCAAGTAATAAGAGACAACAGCTCATGACCAAACAATCAGTAGCTCCTTCAGGACGCATAGACAAAAGTATAGGCCTATACATGTAATGAGAAATTAGTAAATAACAGGCTAACATTAGCTGAGCAGCTAGGTTGTCAGCATGGTTTTTAATCATATAATGCAGAGCGATTCGTTAACATGACATGTTTAATTGCCAAAAAGTGTTGAGTAATTTTTTTGTAAGATTTTATGCATTTATTAAACTGGAAGGAAAGAAAATCTGATTCTAGATCTGTATTTAGAGGCAGAGTCATTTAACCAACTTCAAACTGGCGTCCCTATTTTGGGTCCACTTTTTGTAACTTTTACAAACATTACCAAAAAGTTAATGTTTGTTTCTCTTAATAGGATGTGTAAATGCATACTGTAAGACAAATGTTATTAGTAAAAGTACTGTAGCAAATATCCCTACAACAACATGTGTGCACATGGACCAGACACAGAGAGAGAGAGACACACACACACTCTTTCTGTATGATGCCTGCGCATTGCACACGTGCATGCACACTGGAAAGAGACAGAGAGTTTTCAGTGGCTACCCGCATTTTTGTGGCAAGTTTGGAGGCAATTGGACTGGTCTGCTGGGAGAAGCAGCACGGACAAACACGCACAATCCACTCTTTTTGGATTGTATATGTGTGTACTGTGATATGATAACTCATATGGATGGAGTCTTCAGTTCAGGACTCTAACACAGAGATGAGTATAGTTGTACTCTATAGTTGGGCCTGAGAGCAGATGGCATGTGAGAGACGTCTAACTCACCAACCACACTAGCCTGAAATGACAGGGTGTCACCACACAAACACACAGAACACACTTTGAAATCATGAGGCAGTATTTCCAGTAGAAATACATACTGTAGTCTGCATGGGCTGCCAAACGGCTGGTAAGCTACTTTACTAATTATAACTTCTTTTTTTTAAAACCCTCACTTACATGTATTTCCTTTTTTTCTCATTTATTTTCACCCACTTAGAAGTGGGATATTTTTTCCAGACACATTTTCCAGATTTTGCATTTGCTTTTTTAATTAGTAATTTATTTTCCCACACTTAAATATGCAATCCATAAATTCATGTCCTACTCTGGATTCAAACCCGACCAGGTTAAGGGGCCTCGACTGGAGTCCCCTGTGGCTCTGTACTTGGATCCCTCCTTTTTTCCCACTGCACCAGTATGACGCTTGATGTTACTCTTCTTGTCACAGATTTGCATCAAATGTGTCAATTCATGACTCATTAAAATGAGAGCTTCATGCACTTCTGCACATATTGGTCGCCACTGACGTGAACTGTTGCACCGTCTGTTGTACAAACTATTTCCCACACAGCTTCCTCGTGTCCCGATGACTGACACAGCTCTGGGTATAGGCAACCCGGCCTGGCGGGGATCTGCGCTCTAGTTTTTTTAAAATCATATTTGATGTATTCCTGCACATCTCCGCTGGTACAAATAGCCAGGAGCTCAACTCTCAGCTCAATCCTGGATCTCCTCTCGGCTGGGAGAAGAACCAGGTCGTCTTTCAGAAGTGAATATGACACGGTTGATAAATGATTACAGGAGAGCAGAGATCCTGACAGTACAGTAGCATAGGACCGCCTCCGAAGAATCTATTCTGTTGTCAGAGCAGATGAGAGGGAGGTAGAAGACTGTGGGAGCACGGAGCAGGAGGAGAAGGGCGGGAAGAAGAGAGAGAGACTGAGGGAGATAGAGTGAGGGAGAGTAGAGAGGGAGGGAAAGAGACAGAGGGAGGGAGTGAGAAGCAGGGGGAGAAGGGCGGGAAGAAGAGAGAGAGACTGAGGGAGATAGAGTGGGGGAGAGAGAGAGGGAGAGAGGCAGGCAGCAGGGAATCTGCAATAAGATTAATCGTGTTACCAGAAATCAATTTCACATCCTCAGCTCCCCGCTCTGCAGATATGGGCGGGCCGGGGAGCATCAGGGCCAGGCAAGGCCAGGAGAGAGAACACACATCCAGGCAGAGGTTACTGACAGTCTACCAGCTCCTCCAGAGAGCTCCTCTGGAAGAAGAAGAATCTAGGCTACTAGGTTTTTTCTGGATTCATAGTGGATGGAAACACGGGCAAACCTGTACAGAATCGTATGCTGCAGAGTGGTTTCTCTGCTACAGTTATCATTAGAACCTTGCAGATACGAGACGGCTCTTTTTATTTCCCTTTATATAATCGATATTTTAAATATTTGAATGTCGTTGCCCACGTGTGGTCTGTAGTACCAATGTGCTTTGTGTGCCAACCGGCTGAAATGTGACCCTCGCCTTGCTTGGGGAAGAATGAAATGTTAAGATGTTAGGGAGGAGTAAAATGTTAAGATGATAAACTGAAATTATAATAAAACATACTAAGGGTCAATGCAGTATTATAACTGCACTGCCATGTGGGGTGATGATGAGTCACATGTCATGTCCTGTAGTAGGCCATGCAGTGACAGCTTTGATAAGGACGGTGATGCATCAACATCCATACCTGACACCAATGGAGAGCTTTTACAGCGTCTCTGTCGGGTGGAAACCTCATAATGTCCAAAACTGTTACTTTCCAAATCAAAAACGGCAAAAGTAGCAGATCTACAAGCTCTGATGCTTTTGTGTGACGCTGTATGATCAAGCAGGGCGTTAATTTACGGGGGGAAAAGTTTGGAGAGGGTGTTTTGTCCATCTGCATAGTGTGCACGCACGGAGTGACAGACAGGCACTTAACTGTACGAGAGCAGACAGTGAAAGTGCATCAATGTGTCCCATATCTTCATTTGAGACAGAAGGAATGATCAGCTCTCATTCTACTTATATCACATTAACTCATTATCACTCACACTCACTTCATTAATTATCCTGCTTTTATTAACAGAGAGTGGATACTCTCTGTCATACACACACACACACACACACACACACACACACACACACACACACACACGAGTGCATGGTGACAGACAGAGCCTGTGCTTCATCTGACAGCTAATGGCTTCATTAGGAGCAGAGTGTTAATTGGCTGACTTTGGGGAGACCGAGGCTCGTTAATGAGGATAAATAGATTGACACACCTGAGCGGGGCGCTGGGTGGGCCCGCACCGCACGCGCAGCCAGAGAGGACTGTGGGAAATCTAATGACAACAAATATGGAGCGTCCCGTCGCAATCTGGAGAGCCAAAGCTTCCCCACTAGGGCCCCTGGCCGGAACAGAGATTTATTAGCACGGAGCCTGATTAACACTGCGAGGCTAAAACAAAGAGCAATATGTCAAAGCAATTAGCACCACCTCCCAGCACCCTGGCATCTAAATAATGCCAAATTTATGCTCCATCCTACGATGTTGTCATGTGCCGAAAATAGCTTACAGCGTGTGTGTGTGTGTGTGTGTGTGTGTGTGTGTGTGTGTGTGTGTGTGTGTGTGTGTGTGTGTGTGCGTGAGAGAGGGGGAGGGGGGGGACCTGTCCCACCCATTTGTATAGTAAAAGCATAGAGGACAACAGCTGGTGAACAGGGCAACGCGTGTGTTTGTGCCTCGATCCATCTGCTTCACAGTAAAAACGTCCATCCTGTGCTGTTCTAGCCATGACATGGCCGACACACACACACACACACACACACGTTAGAGGATCAGATATTCTCATGGGACTCTGTGTGAGTGTGTAGACAACGGATGCAAGCTAGGGTGATTTCCATAAGAGAGAGGGGAATATTGTAGAGAGAGGGGCATATTGTAGAGAAAGGGGCATATTGCAGGATGCTGTGTGTTTAATGTGCCTCATGTGCTGGACAGTATTGCCACCTAGCGGTGTTTCTTAGTCATTGTTGCTTATTTCTGTTGACAGGAAGACATTAGTCAATGGAAATTTTACTGAGCTGCCCAGTACAACTACAGTCTTCTACTGTAAGACACAGTGGGAGATGCCCAGTACAACTACAGTCTTCAACTGTTAGTCACTTGAAGCTGCCCAGTAAAATCACAGCACTTTGCAGTTGGCAACTAATGACGACAACAAATATTTACGGACAAGCAGGAATTCCCTCTTGAAGAGTGGTTCTGTAGGAGAGTGGTTCTCAAACCTTTCTGTTTGTCAAGGAGCAAGGAGTCATGTCAAGGAGCAAGGACCCCCAAATAAATATGTATACATCTGAAAATAAATTTGAGCCAGGCATCAACATTCAAGATTTGTGTTGTCAAGATTAAAATTAAAATAAATAATAGCAGATCAACAAGTTCACAACGCGTCGATCGGTTATTTTCACGGCTGTTAGGGTTATAATGCCTAAACAAATGTTGATGCTATATTAACTTTTTTAGCTGGGGAGTCGGGACACGCTTCAAGGACCCCTGAGGGACCCCACTTTGAGAACCACTGATGTAGGCGTTGGTTCTCCCACGAGGGAGACCCTGGTTCAACATGAAATGTATGGATTGCAGCTTTAATCCTGCTTGACGGTTAAATTGCATAAAGCACGTTATAACAGTTACTCTAGACAAAGGTGAGTACTATTGTTATATGGTACCATTATTTCCTGAACAACAGAGCAGCTGAGGTCAGACCAGATGCATGTCAATAATGATCTTTAATGTCAATATATACAGAACTCCAAAGAAAAAATATAATCTTAAAAATTAGATGAAATAAATACAATATGGTACAATTTCCACAATGTCTTTTCAGAGGAGAGATATCCATGGAAATGATCTGTAATGCAGCTTCTCTGTTTCAACTGGGTAACCCCCACCCCCCCCCACACACACAGCTCCTCCACTGCTCTTCTTCATCATCATCATCATCATCATCATCATCTTCGTTGTAGTCATCTTCATCACATTGTCATCAAAGCATCATCGTTGTCACAGCAACCACATTCGTTTTGACATCGAACTCAAAGTCTGTTTTTGTTTTCATCAGCTGCGTCTTACCTTACTATACGCACGTGTGTGTGTGTGTGTTACTCCCCCCCACACACATATACAGACACACACACAAATCCTCCCACTCACTCCCAGAAAGAGAGAGAACTGTGTGGACGAGGGGGTGTCGAAGAGCAGTGGGTTGGGGGGTGGGGGCAGTTAAACGAAGCAGCATCAATTCAGCGAAACATCACAGTGAAGGAAAACATCAGCTGGTGAGTTTCTTCCCGAGAGAAAGAGAGAGAGAGATGTAGACAGAGAGAGAGACAGATAGAGCGACGGAGAGAGAAAGAGAGAGAGATGTAGACAGAGAGAAAGACAGACAGACAGAGAGCGCAACGGGGGGGGGAGAGAGAGAGAGAGAGAGAGAGAGAGAGAGAGAGAGAGAGAGAGAGAGACAGAGACAGAGACAGAGACAGAGACAGACAGACAGAGAGGGAACAGGTAAGGATGAGTGCATAATGGAAGTTGAGTGGTATAATAAATACAGGTAGGTCTCCTCAGCGGTACAAGATATGTGGGCTTCCCTCCTCTTCAGCTGACGTGCGCGCAGCCTTGTCCAGAGTGTGTGTGTGTGTTTTTGAGAAATAAATAGGTTAAAAGGAGAGACAGTAGCGTTGCCTGATTAGGGTGTGTGTGTGTGTGTGTGTGTGTGTGTGTGTGTGTGTGTGTGTGTGTGTGTGAGTGTGTGTGTGTGTGTCTCTCTCTCTAGTCTACATGTCCGTAGAGGTGAGCTTCTTCATGCTGCGACGCTGGGCCAGACTGGATGCAGCCACTGGCTCCAGTACGGGCTGACTGGTCTTCTGACTCAGGGCCGAGTACGTGGCGGCCATCGCTCCCTGGATGACAAAACAAAACAAAACATTAATGTCCATCTAATAGACATATTACTCATAGACATACAGTATACAGATAGACTAGGCTATAGCCCTAA
>NC_137622.1:9356884-9456884 GCF_963280865.1 Gymnoscopelus braueri | reverse complement strand
CCCTTGACAATGCAGGTAGCCTACGGTCTTGGTGATGGTGTAGAGGACAGCGCTGGCCTCTCGCTCCGAGAAGAACTTCTGCCTGAGGATCTTATCCAGCAGCTCTCCTCCCTTCATCAACTCTGTCACCAGGTACACATACCTGCCCTCGTCGTACACCTGGTAAAAAAAACAGTCACAACACAACACTAAATACAACAGAACATGGGAAATGATACGGTACATACATGCCTAGAGAGATAGCTTATGTTCAAGTCACTGCCTTTTTTATTCAGCATCAAGTGCGATTCCAAATCTGTTGACGATGTACAGATGAAGAGAAAATACACAGAAAGCAGTACATGAACACATTGCTACCATTATCACTGATCAACCGAGCACTCCAACAATGCTACAACTTTTTAAACATAAACATATACAGTATATATACTGTACACCAGTGGTGGAAAAAGTACTGACATTTTTTACTTAACTCTTTCACTGCCAAGAGTATTTTCATAAAGTACTCCCCCAGTGCCAGCAATTTGCGTTTTTTTTAATTTTTTAATTTTTTAATTTTTCATTCAAATAAATTATCTGATTGGGTTTTTAAACCCATAATACAGTTCTACCAGTAGAGAGCAACAAATCGACACATTGATGACCTCGCTGGCTCACTCGCCCCCTCCCAAACAGGCTCACGTCACATCCGGTCATAACCGGATGTTGACATTTTCGACAATCGTCGATCGGGCTAAATTACGATGTGATACACGACTACGATGACTGATTGTCACCCAGACCAAAGAGAGTAGACGTGGACCTCTCCGTTCGTTTTTTATACCGTGTGAAAAACCGTGACTTTCCCTATTCTGGCCGAAAATGACCGCGGGAAAAAAATGAGAACCGGAAACGGAATCTGCGTCATGAAACTGGAACCCAATGAGTCTGAAGGAGTCAGTAAGCGAAAGTGATCATGAAAAATAAACAGAATAGCGCGACCACAGTCAAAAGTAAAAACTCTGGATTTCTCGTGCTGGCAGGGAGGGTACTCGGGAAAAACTCGGGATATCTCGGGGCGTGGCACTGAGAGAGTTAAGTAAAAGTATCAATACCACCATGTAGAAGTACTCTGTTACAAGTAAAAGGCCTGTGTTCAAAATGTTACTTGAGTAAAAGTACAAAAGTATTGGCATCAAAATATACTTAAAGTATCAAAAGTAAAAGTACTAAAATGTTTGAAAATAGCATATCCACAAGCTTACAACTTGTAGATCTGCTATTTTCAAATAGCCTATGTACAAAATAGGGCTTAAGTGGTTAATGTATGTTTTATAATATAATATTTTTTATCTGCAAAGTAACTAGTAACTTAAGTTTTCAATTGATTGTAGTGGAGTAAAAGTATAATATTTGCCTCTGAGATGTAGTGGAGTAGAAGTAAAAGTATTGAAAACACACACACACACACACACACACACACACACACACACACACACACACACACACACACACACACACATGTTGAGAGACGGATATAACTCACATCTTTCAGAGTAATGATGTTGGGATGTTGTCCGTATCTCATCAAGATCTCAATCTCCTCGGATGGGTCTCTCTTACCTTTGTCTATGATCTGACAAACACACATACAACACAGCCTCAACCTCATGACAATACTAATGATCAAGAACAGCCGTTAAATAGTGCTTCACAGTACATTTTTAATCTGAGAAAATAGATATATAATGAATCATGACTGCTAAGAAGGTTTCTAGTGTCACATCTGTTATGTATGAGTCAGTGTTGATTTTGACAGCAAATTTTGATTTAGTTTTAGTCATATTTTAGTCATCTAAAATGTTTTACTGTTAGTCTAGTTTTAGTCGACTAAATATCATAAGATTATAGTTGACTAAATCTACAGTTGAGCCCGAGCGCAACCAAACATAAAATTACTTGTCTTTTAGTTCTACTGGATCTCTTCTCCACTAGTCCCTCACTAACATTTTAGTCTAGTTTTTATTTGTTGATGAAATTGTCAAAATAGTCGTAGTTTTAGTCATCGTAGCTTAGTTTTTTATTTAGTTTTCGTCAGTGAAAAAAGCTAGTCGACAAACATTTTTCGTCATAGTTTTAGTGACAAAATCAAGACTGGTATGAGTAAATCAGTTGAGATGTTTTTCACTGCTCAATAGATACTCTGTCAGATACAGAGATATTGAGTCTCTGCTGCCCTCTGGTGGCAACATACTGTCACTGACCACTATCAACATGAACTATTAATAGAGCACCTCATACACACCGAAAAACTGACACATACTGTAACTGTATGTACTTAATAGCAGCTTATACTGAGGTTGTACATTTTGGTGACAACACTGTAGAAAAAAATATGGACATAAGTAATAATAATTAGACCTATTTGTTCCCATAGGGGGAATCAGTTTTCAGCTTCACCCAGCTGATTGCTCCCCAAGTGCTCAGACTGAGCACAGGGGAGGAGCAGTTAGGGGTTAAATGTCTTGCTCATGGACACCTCGACACATTGCCGGGGCCATGAATCAAACCTGGGACCTTCTGTTTCCCAGGCGGCCTCTCTACCCATACAGCTATGGCCGCCCAAATGAAACAAACACACAAATGAAACGGGAGTAACAGACCATGCTATGCCTTGTAAAACGGTTGTCGGTCAATGTGTTAAACATGCCAGACCACCGGAATGGTCCTTTAACCGTTAAAAAAAAAAAACAATGTTGCTATATCAGTGGTTCTCAAACTTTTTCATGTCAAGGACCCAAAAATGTACATGTATTTGGACCCCCATCTCAAAATATGTTGTTCCAGGGACCCCCAGAAGCAAAGATTGGAGTTAAAAATGTTCGCTTTAAAACAATATGTATTCAAAGATTTGCACACATTTTCATGATTTTTCAAAAATAGCAGATCTACAAGCTCGTAGCGCGCGCTATGAGCTTGTATATCTGCTATTTTTGAATAGCCAAAGTGTAAAATAATGCTTTTTAGCTCAAATCAAGAAGTGACACAGATTTCAGGCTCCAGGTCTTAAAGGGTTAAGACATTTTAAAGACATTTTCAGGACCTGCATACACCCTAATACGAGAGCAAAGAGATCTTCATATAGTAAGGCACGGTTTTAGGCTCCCGCATGGTACAGTACGGTCTGGTTTGAATGTGTGTGTGGTGTGTGTGGTGTGTGTGTGTGTGTGGTGTGTTACCTTGACAGCGTATTCTACAGCAGACACTCTGTGTACACAGCGTTTACAGATTGAGTACGATCCAACACCGATGTCTTCCTGCAGCTCGTACAGATCTGAGAACTGAGACGCACCACCATGCACCTGAAATGCACACACAATACACACACACACACACACACACACAAACACGACTGTGAGATGTAGGGTAGGCTACTAAAGTAAAGAGAATGATAGCCAGCACTTATTTTATTTGAAAAGGCAGGCAAAATGGCTTATGAAACGGACGCGTTTCGGTTCTAATGCTGTGTTCAACTTCACACTGCCAGCTACAAAGCTACAGGTCGCCATTCATTTTCAGTGAAAGCCAGCGACATGAAGACACAAAGCCACACCCGACCTTGGTAGCTGCTGCAACATCTACAGAGCTACAATCCAAGTTGAGTAAATGTGTCCATTTTCACTCACCCTCTCTCTCCACACAATTCCTGCTTGCAATGGGGGAGAACTAATTATTTCCGTCAACTACTTCCATGTTCTCTTTAACCCCAGGCTTTATTTTCCTTTAAAATTTTCTTGCTCTTCGGACGCACGCTTGAAGACGTCAACGAGCGGGTTGATCAACACTTGAGCAGCAACTCGGCGACAGATACACTGCGTTTTTGAAAAAGAATCGTGAAAATGTGTGCAAATCTTAGAATTTTTAAAGCGAACATTTGTAACTCAAATCTTTGCTTCTGGGGGGTCCCTGGAACAAAACATTTTGAGATGGGGTGTCCGGGGCCAAATACATATCTAAAAATGTTTTCTAAATCCTAGCAGTATGTTGCTATATCAGTGGTGCTCCAACTTTTCCCATGTCATGGACCCCCCAAATCATGTGTATTTGGCCCCATCTCATCTCAAAATATTTTTTTTCCGAGGACCCCCAGAAGCAAAGATTTGAGATTAAAAAAAGAATTTTCTTAAAAAAATATATATATATTCAAAGATTTTTTTTGCACACATTTTCACGATTTTCTAAAAATAGCAGATCTACTATGTCAAAATAGCAGATATACAAGCTCATAGCGCGGCACTCGGTGCCGTGCTATGAGCTTGTATATCTGCTATTTTTGAATAATAGCCAAAGAAATCTAACAAATGACACAGATGCGTTCCCGGTCTTAATGGGTTAAACAATACTGGATTGTAATGTAGCTTTTTAAATGTTGTAGCCGCTACAAACGTAGCTTTGTGTCTTCATGTCGCTGGCTTCCATGGAAAATGAACGGTAGACAGTAGCTTTGTATCAGGCAGTGTGAACGTGGCGAAAGGCTTCATCGGCGCACACTCGCGTATGATTATACACTGATGAAGGCTTATAGAGCCCAAAACGCATCCGTTTCATACACCATGGTGCCTGCCTTTTAAAATAAAATAAAAAGTGCCTCAAGGACAGAACGCGAGTGCTAGCTATCGTTCTCTTTATGATAAGATTCTTTGGAGCCGGTGAGTTTGTTGTTATCGTTCGTGTGTGACTAAAGTTGTGCTCCTTCTAGTGAGGCTAAGTGCCATGGCAACAGCAGTGTGTGTTCAACTAGACAGGATAAGAGCTGTGTGTGTGTGTGTGTGTGTGTGTGTGTGTGTGTGTGTGTGTGTGTGTGTGTGTGTGTGTGTGTGTACCTGTACTATGGGCAGTATGCTGAGCAGAGGGGAGCTCTTGTTTTCATCCACAGCCACAAAACTGAAGCCTTTGAAAAGCTGGTGGGCGTTAGCACTGGGAGGGATACCTGGAGAGTCTGTACACATGCACACACACACAAGCACACACACACACACACACACACACACGCACACACACGTACACACGCACACACGCATACACACTTAACCACTTAAACCCTCTAAACGTAGTAAACCGGACTTGACTCTATACGTTTTTCCATCAACAGCAAATCTCTTCACCACAAATAGCTGATCTACAAGCTCACAATCGTTTTATGAGGTAATGGATCGGCTATTTCACATTCTTTTTTGTGTCCCACTACCTGCTGCAACCCTCTTACCAGCCTGTGGACACGTCCATGGCTACCAGACACAAACACACTAGCAGGTGTGAGACTTCAGAAACGAGAGGCTTGGTGTCTCAGTGCCTTAGTTAGAAAAGGCTCTTCAAGGCTAGAGTCAAACGCACCAAAAATGTACTTCTGTGTTTCCAGCACGGAACTGTAGTTACCATGGTTACTGGACTGTCATTTGTTTTGGCGCTAGTGTGTGTGTGTGTGTGTGTGTGTGTGTGTGTGTGTGTGTGTGTGTGTGTGTGTGTGTGTGTGTGTGTGTGTGTGTGTGTGTGTGTGTGTACGTACCTTTAGGTGTCTTTGCGGTGAACTCTGGGTCGAAGCAGAACGTGTCGTCAGGTTTACCTGTAGCTGGTTTAAAAGGCGGTTGGAGTTCTCTCCTGAATAACCTCTGTTGGACACACACAAACACACATTTGTTTTACTATATGAAGTACACAATTTAAATGGATTCCACTGCATTAATCATGGAACATATAGGACACCTTCCAATGACTGGCTCATGCTAAAGGTCCCCCAAGGAAAGTCTGAACTGGGAAAAACAGCCTTTTGTTTCAGTGCCCCAACCACTTGGAATGACCTACAGCTTCAATTAAAGATCTGTTCTCCCATAGCATGCAGTCAATTTAAATCTTTGATTGCAGACCTACCCACACATGTCTGCATCTGCTTCTAAACTTATGTTGTATCACACATTAGAGGGAAGTTTCTGTTTTGTTTTGTTATTGATGTGAATATTGATGTGAAAATGAAATTGTACTTTGGACTGTGATGTATTTCGAAGACACTGCAAATGAGGGCAACCTCAATGTCTTTTCGAGAACAAATAAAGGTTTGAATAAATGAATGAAAGAACATTAGTTTGCCCTTAACCTGCTGCTAACCCTAAAATCCTCAGGACCACACAAAACCAAAATCCCTCCAACAGTGTTGTTTTTGTCTGCAAGTGGTGTGTGTGTGAGAGAGAGAGAGAGAAGCCAACAGTCCTCCCAGATTAACTCCACAGCTTTGAGCATCCAATAGCATCCTGCTGCCTCTTAAACACTCACGCAGGGCTATTAGTACAGACACAGTGAGAGTTGGCCTACAGCCCAGACACACACACACACACACACACACACACACACACACACACACACACACACACACACACACACACACACACACACACACACACACACACACACACACACACACACACACACACACACACACACACACACACACACACACACACACACACACACACACACACACACACACACACACACACACACACACACACACACAAGCGAGCCAAATGTCTGTTAGAGGTGAGAATCCTCAACAGAAGCTGTGGGAATTAGATTTAGCTGGCTGCATTTCATCATCTGAAACACTGATAGAGAGAAGGGGGGGGGGGTGAGAAAAGAGAGAGAGATGGAGAGAAGTACAGAGAGAGAGATGGAGAGAGAGGAGAGACAAGAACACACTGTAGGCAGAGATGGTGAAGGACAGAGAGAAATACAAGAGATAGAAAGGGAGAGATTACTTACATTCCAGTCAATAGTAGAAAAGAAAGCATGTCGTTTGATCTCCTCCACACCGTCAGCTCCAGCCCCTAGACAGACAGACAGACAAGACAAGACAAGACAAGACAAGACAAGACAAGACAAGACAGACAGACAGACACAGAATTATTCTACATAGTAGTAACGATACAGAATCAAGTGGCAAAAAGGTGTCGTTAAGGCCGAAAGAAATACTAGTAAAGTGATTTTGCGCGTTGGTGAGTCTTAACCAATTGAACCCTACAGTTATACAAGGTCCACTAGTTTTTTTCCCTCTACACCAGATCGCTTTGGCAAATGTAGCTGACACAAGCTCACAATGTGTCGTGACGCGACACGTTTTGAGCTTGTAGACCAGCTTTTTTTTGCAGAACGTTCGCCACCAAAATAGGGATTCATGTCGCTCAAATGTGTCACATGAAGTTCTTAGCTCAAAGCAAGCACGGCCTGCATTCTCAAGAGCTGCATCAAGGTCTGTCTTCTTCTATGTCTTGCACAAGCAGGCTATAGTTTCAAAATTAACTCGATGTGTTACCTCCAGTGACGTACGAGTGCAAGCTGAGTATGTACACCCGGCTGTGCTTTTGCAGTGGTGTCATTTGGGTTTTCATACTTAAGTAAAGTATGTTTCAGGCTTTATTTTAGCTAAATGATGTGTCGTGTACCCAGTGGTGGAAAAAGTACTCAAATGTTTTACTTAAGTTCAATTCAAAATGTACTCGAGTAAAAGTACAAAAGTATTGGTATCAAAATGTACTTAAAGTACCAAAAGTAAAAGTGCTAAAATGTTTGAAAATAGCAGATCTACAAGCTCACAACGCGTCGCGATGCGACGCGTTGTGAGCTTGTAGATCGGCTATTTTCAAATAGCCTAGGTATAAAATAGGGCTGAAGTGGTTAATATATGTATGTTTTATAATGTAATAATTTATATCTGAAAAAGTAACTAGTAACTAAAGTTTTCAAATAATTGTAGTGTAGTAAAAGTACAATATTTGCCTCTGAAATGTAGTGGAGTAGAAGTAAAATTATAGACAATTGGAAATACTAGTAAATGTACTTAGTTACTTTAAACCACTGAGTGTACCAAGAGTTTACTCATCTACCGACCACATAATATGCATACGTGCACACAAAATGACAAAAATGAATAATTGAATTAACGAATAGATGGGCAGACAGGCAGATCAACTATGAGACATCATACCTAGCCTGTTTGCAGGGTTTCGTTTGAACAGCATTCTCAGTAAACTCTGGGCTTCTAAACTCAGGAACTGTGGCATTCCCAACTTGGCTCTGGACAGGAAGACAGGATGAGGAAGAGAGATAGACGACACATGAACTTCACTGCGTAATTACAGAAGTAGCGTGTGTGTGTGTGTGTGTGTGTGTGTGTGTGTGTGTGTGTGTGTGTGTGTGTGTGAGTCCCAAAACATTGAGTCTGCACACTGGCTCATGCTCCCATGGATATTTATTACATTACTAATAGGCGATGTTTCAAGCAGCAAGCTTTTTCTCAGACTGAGCAAAAGTCTGTTCAAATATCTGATTCTGTATCAGTTCAAACAGTCCCCCATGCTTACCCACTGTATAAGTGTGTACCTGTGTAAACGTGTATGTACTGTAAAAGCGTGCATGTGTGATTATGGTGTGTGTGTATATGCGAGTGTGTGTTGCGGAGCAGAGGAACTCACTTCAGAATCATGTTCATGGTTTCATTTCGATCTTTCCCTTGGAACGGTAACGTCCCCGTCAGCATCTCGAACTACAAGCATAGAAACGAGACAAAATGTCTAAAACATCTCCGCAGGACAATACATCTCTGTAGGACAACAGAGAGATTGGGTTCTTAGAAAAGCGCATATACATTTGTGATATTATTATTATTATCTCTGTAGGACAAAACATCTCTGTAGGCTACTATGCAGAAATACAGTATCTTGGGTATAAATATTAGAAAAGAGCATGATAAGGTTTTTAAAGATAATTATTTAAGACTATTGGAGAGAGTTAAGATCGATGTTCAAAGATGGACTGATTTGCCTTTGTCCCTAATTGGTCAAGTGAATACGATTAAGATGAATGTGTTGCCAAAATTTATCTATCTGTTTCAGTGCATCCCATTGTCTGTTTCCAAAGGGTTTTTTAGTGATCTCAACAAACCCATTTCCTCCTTTTTGTGGCAGAACAAAACTCCACGTGTCAAATTAAGCACACTCCAAGCCCCCTATAATAAGGGAGGCCTAAATCTCCCTAATTTTAGATATTACTATTTGGCTTCGCAGTTCCGCCCTTTATGGACGTGGTTACATCCTGAGGCTGGTGAGGTCAGGTGGCTGCATATAGAACAGGTAGAGCTTGGTCTAACCCCCTTGAAGGTCGTTCCTTTTTTGGGCTCAAAGAAAACACTCTCCAAAATTACAAAAAATCCTATAATATTGAACGCTTTTGAAGCATGGCAGGAGTCCCATAAATTATTAGGAAAAGATACATCTCTGATGAGATTGACACCTTTATGGGAAAACCCTAATATTCCATACCCCATAGCTGATGGTATATTGAAGAGATGGGTCAATAATGGAATCAGAACTGTGGGGGATCTATATAATAACGATATATTGTCAAACTTTCAACAATTGTCGTCCAAATTTAACCTGCCTAGACATGACCTATTTAAATATCTCCAAATTAGACATTGGATTCAAGAAAAATCTACAGACTTTCCAAATATCCCAAATAAATCCCCTTTGGAGGATCACATGGCTAGTACACTTGTTACCTCTACCAAAGGTCTAACATCCTCCATTTATAGTATTCTAAACAAAAATCTGCCAATTTATAATGCAATGACTTTTAAACATAAATGGGAGACAGACTTGGGATGCACTTATGATGATGTGGATTGGCAAAACATTTTAGAGAGGTCCCAGAGAGTGTTGATTTCTACAAAACATAGACAGATGCAATTTAACATTTTTCATATAACTTACTTTACCCCACTCAGATTGCACAAGATGGATGGGAATATTTCCCCTCTGTGCCAAAGATGTAAAGTATCAGAAGGTAATCTGGTTCATATGTTATGGAGCTGCCCATACTTAGATGATTATTGGAAGTTCATCTTGTCCAGTGTCTCGGAGATCGTAGAATTTGACATTCCACATGACCCAAGAATATGGTTACTGGGGGACGTCAATCCGCTCAATTTAAACTTTAATAAAAAATATTTTGTGTTGCTCGCCAGTACAGCCGCGAAGAAAGTTATTCTAGTTAATTGGAAATCCGAAAATCTCCTCTGGTTTTTTATTTTTATGTTTGCTTTATTATATTTGATACTGTCTGAAAGGTGTTGTGAAAAAAAAAGGAAAATAAGAGAATGTTGAGGGTTGAGTAGTGTACCATTCTGGGATAGGGGTGGGGGGAGGGCATGGGAGGACTGTTTTTGTATTTTTGTCTTCTTTCTGTTGTGTTTTTGTGTATTGTGTCTTTTCCTTTATTTTTTTGTCTTTTTTATTATGTCTTGTTTACTAAAAAGAAAAAAGAAATGTGATAATGATATGTGTACATTGGGCATTGTCAATAAATAAATCATTATAAAAAAAGAAATACAGTATCTTAGTCATGTCTATTGTTGCTGTGAAAAATCAAGAAAATGTGTGTCTGTTTTTGTGTCTGTCTGTTGACATCTTTGAAAATATATTTTTTAAAGAGAACATTTGTAAAATATTTTGTTACAGGGACCTCCAGAAGCAAAGATTTTAGTTACAAATGTGATGATCTGCACAAATGTTTGTGTGTGTGTGTGTGTGTGTGTGTGTGTGTGTGTGTGTGTGTGTGTGTGTGTGTGTGTGTGTGTGTGTGTGTGTGTGTACCATTAGTACTCCCAGGGACCACCAGTCAGCACTCTGTGTGTGTCCTCTCCTGTTGACCACCTCAGGGGCCATATACTCCACCGTACCACAGAAGGAATACGCCTTCTTATCAGCATCCACTGACTCTTTACTCAAACCAAAGTCTGCAGGGAACCGACACACATATTCATTCACCCTATGACAGTATCTCCAAGAGCACAATCTATCATTATTATCAATACTATTATTATTCAATAATTATCAACATTTTATAAAAAAATCACACCCTGTGTGAAGTGGGCGGTGTCTTGCTAGCTAATCACAATACTGAATGGAGTCGATCAATCATGTACAAAGGATAAATACATTTATTGAAACACTCTTTATGATGGACAAAACCATAACTTGAAAAAAACAAAATTTTGTTTTTTTTCAAGTTATGGTTGCTTATATAGGGCTATGCACATGTGTCATGTGACACTGGCCAATCACAGTCCTGAATAGGCTGTGATTGGCCAATCACAGCGCAGGATAATTCTACTAATTTCCTGGGCCCAGATCACAGCGCAGGAAAATGTACATTTTTCCAAATCTCACTTATAGGGGCGGTTTCACCGCCCAAAAATATATATTTAAGACAGGATAATTAAAAAAGTCCAATTAAGTCATTAAATTAATGTGATAGAAATGTTTCAGCAAAAGTGCTTTTTATCTGTTGACCAGATTTAAGAACTTGATTAAAAGTTAACTCGGTTATCCTCGTGCAAAATAATTCAAACATTACTCAGTGTTGTCAGAACAAAGGTCCTTATACACTAGGAGCAGGGCTTCCCCCCCCCATACGATTAATTCTCCTGAAAATATTTTTTTCCGAAGTCTTGTTTGAGTTCATCCTTTGAGTTCATCCACACGGAACACGAATATTACGCGGCGATAAAGCGACATATTATCTTTACTGAAACGAGGTCAATTGTTCAACCTTGTTTCGGTAAACTTTATTTTTTACTAAAACAAGGCGAATCTTTCACTGAAAACAAAAGCATCAACCAGTATGAATGAGGAATCAAATATATGAATAATTCAATGTGAAATATTTTTGGTTTATTTATTTGTCACCCGCTCCCGGGTGTGTAAGGAACTCAACAGTGAAACACTGAGTGAGTATTAGCGTCTACGTAGCCTTGTGCTAAACGTCACACACCTGTTAACTTGATATGTCCAGCTTCATCAAGTAAGATACTGAAAGACAGAAAATATACAGATGTTTGTGTCTGATATTGATTCACATAAATAATCAGAAATTAAAAAGTGAACAATAGCAAGCAACAATTACAGTGATGTCAATAATAGCACGTTTCTCAATGCCATTTCATTTTATCAGTTTGTATAAAATAGGTCACTGGTTGTCAACATGGGGTCCTTGAGGTGGTTCCAAGGGGTCCCCAGCAAATGACATAGCTAAGAGCAAAAGGGACCTTTAAAGTTCTATAACTTGGAGAGTGTACAAATGGAACCAATTGGACCCTTAATGTATGAGTCCTTTTTGATCCATGTGTACACTCTCAGAGTTAAATTAACACTGGGGCATTTACAGTGTAGTCCGGGGTCCCAGAAAAATACAATTAAAATCAAAATGGGGTTCTGTGGCCTAATGCATATCAAACTGGGGGTCCTAGACTTTAAAAAAAAAAGTGGAGAATCAATGGAATAAGCCCTGGTGGTGGAATAGGTAAATTCAATCCGGGAACGCATCTGTGTCATTTTAGATTTTAGCTATAACCATTATTTTATACTTGGGCTATTCAAAAATAGCAGATATACAAGCTCATAGCGCGGCAGCTTGTAGATCTGCTATTTTTTTAAAAATCGTGAACATTTGTGCAAATCTTTGAATAAATACATTTTTAAAGCCAACATTTGTAACTCAAATCTTTGCTTCTGGGGGGGTCCCTGCTGGAACTAACAGTTTTGAGATGGGGGTCTGCAGCCAAATATATATATAATTTTGGGGGTCCTTGACATGAAAAATGTGTAGATGCGTTCCCGGATTGAATGGGTTAAAAAAAAGGTCAAGGGTTGAAAGCTAAGGGTTCATACTTCTCTGGTTTGAGATCTCTGTAAACTATGCCCAGGGTGTGCAGATGGTCGAGTGCCAGGGCAAGCTCTGCAAGGTAGAATTTCACATCCTCCTCTGTAAACATGACCTGGTAAGAACTGGACAAATTTACTCTCTGGACTCGGAAGAGGGGAGACACACAGCAACAGCAAGGAAAACACAGCTCTTCATTATACCACCGACAACAAAAACAACAAACAAAAATAATATTCTTAATTATTATTATAATTTATCATTAATTATGATTATTACAATATAATATCATTATTACAATATCAACACATCAAAAGGGCTCAGCGAGCATCTGTGTCACTTTAGATTTCTTTGGCTATTCAAAAATAGTAGATCTACAAGCTCATAGCGCGGCACCGAGTGCCGCACTATGAGCTTGTAGATCTGCCATTTTTTAACTATGTGCAAATCTTTAAATATTTGTATTATTATATATTTTTTTACGAACATTTGTAAAATATGTTGTTCCAGGGAACTCCAGGAGCAAAGATTTGAGTAAAAAATGTTGTTAAAAAAAATACATATATTCAAAGATTTGCACAAAATGTTCAATATATTTCAATAATAGCAGATCTACAAGCTCATAGCGCGGCATTCGGTGCTGCGCTATGAGCTTGTATATCTGCTATTTTTTAATAGCCAAAGTATAAAATAGTAAGCAACAACAAACAAAAAAAAGAAAGAGATTATTATTATCTTTATTACAATATCAGCACATCTAAAAAGGCTCAGCGAGCAATATAACGGCCGATGTTTGGGATTGTGGAGATCTGCCCGGCAGGCAGGCAGCAGCTATCTTTACCGGATCTGTCTTCACAGGGCCTTCGGCAGGCCAACTTATCTACGGGAACAATCACATCTGGTGTGAGTTTCCTGAAAGCTTTGGATTAAAACTGATCTGGGGCTTCTAAAGTGACGGGCAGTAGATGATCTAAGAGCGCCAGAGACGTCTTGCAAAAAAACTAGGCTGGCTGGCTTACAGGCGGAAGACAGAATTACTGTGAAAAGCCAAAGTGAACAACACAGCGGGAGATAAAGAAACGACTTCTGACAGCGTTTCTAGTCGGACGAGAAAGCCTGTGATGCGTATCAAACGCAACCCCTGTCTCGTTTCAACTCTGTTATCTCTACAGATGCTCGACGTTCGTGAGAGGATTATGGTATGTGTCCTCTAGAATTAGAACTTTAACAAATAAACCTCATAACGATCTCGGTAGAGGTTTCCAAAGAGACAATTAACCACTTGTTTCAACCTGCCCCCCCCCCCATTTGATTTATTTGATTTGCACAACAGTTACATACATTATGCATAATATGATAGTTCTTTCCATGGGAAAGTTGACAGTTTAGTTGTTGTGCCGGTGAGGTAAGAAATCCTAGGGGGGCTTATGCGAGTACCTCACCGTTTACATTACGTAAAATTTTTATTATTTAATATTAAAAACAAAAATGAAAAAAATAAATAAACAAACAAAAACATATACATCTACAAAAACATAAGATAAAGTAGGACAAATAATAATACATTTTGGGCATGTCATTGAACATTTTCATAACTTTTCAATGATTGTTTTTCTAAAACATAGCTGATCGACAAGCTTACAACGTGACGAATTGCATTGTGAGCTTGTAGATTGGCTATTCTCACCATGTGACACTGTTGAATGACGGAATATAAAAAAGGGGCTTAAGTGATTATGTTACCAAAAAAAAAAAAACGGTTCAAAAGACGTGTTTTGCAGTGCAGTATTTAAAACATGGTGGATCTAAACACAGCAGGGAGTGAACATACCTCTTTGGATAAACGCGTGAAGACGTCCCCTCCCCTGAGAAAGTCCAGTATTAAATAGAGCTTTCCTTCAGTCTGAAAGGCTGGACAGATGAGATCAGACAAGTCACCGTCTTGCACAAGTACACTGACACAAAAATCGGAGTACTTCCTCAACCACTGCACGTGCGTGCGTACACACACACACACACACACACACACACACACACACACACACACACACACACACACACACACACACACACACACACACACACACACACACACACACACACACACACACACACACACACACACACACACACACACACACACACACACACACACAGGTGTAACGTAACTAATTTACTCAAGTCCTGTACTTAAGTACAATTTTGAGGATTTTTTACTTTACTGGAGTATTGTACTTTTTAAAAAGTTACTAGCTGGAGTAACTGGAGTTACTAGTTACTTTGTAGATTTTGATTATTATTAAAAAACCTACATTAACCACTTCAACCCTATATACATTTCAGCCATTTGAAAATAGCAGGTCTACAAGCTGGGAGCTTGTAGATCTGCTATTTTCAAAAGACTTTAATGCATTTGAAAACTTGTGAAATGGTACAATCTGCATAATGAGTACTTTCTACTTTCGGTACTTTAAGTACATTTTGATGCCAATACTATTGTACTTGAATTCCGGACTTTTACTTGTAAGTATTTCTGCATTGCAGTATTGATACTCTAGTAAAAAAAATTAGTACTTTTTCCACCACTGATGCACGCGCGCACGCACGCACACACACACATTCTGTGACATGACGTAGAGGATTAGGGTGACTGGCACAACGACAGGATGTTCTTACCGTAGTGCAACTTAACTATGAAGGGATGATTGACCTCCACCAAAATGTCTCTCTCCATCTTAGTGCGGACTCGGTCCCTGACTGCAGAGAGGAGGGGGAGACGGGGACAGAACACAAAAAAAAAAAAAAAAAACCCATCAGAGGACATTGTGTTGTTATAACAAAGGAGACGGGTCCGGTGCGTCCCAGGAACAGGACGGTACAGCACCGAAGGAGAGACGGCGGAGCAGCTCGTACATTTAAGCCTTTTTTAAGTAATAAGGGTGACTGACGTTTCGATGGGAACCACATCGAAGCAGCTCTGAGGACGATGTAGTTCACATCGAAACATCAGTCAACTTGTATATCTGCTATTTTTGAAAATATTTGAAAAATATCAAAAATGTTTGAACAATTTTGCATAATTTTTGCATTTCTTTCAACACAAATCTTCTCTTCTGGTGGTCCCTGGCACAAAACATTTTCAGGTCCATGTACCTACAGTAAAGGTACATTATTCGTTCCATTGAAATGTTAAAAGGTAGTGATATTTTTGGGTTAAAACACAAAGGTTTTTTGTTAAATAAAAGCTCAAAGCTCTATAATCTCATAGAAATCATTGCTATATAGTGTTTGTTCATTAAGACAGGTCTCTCCCCGTTTCTCCATTAAATAAGCAGAAAAGACATTTTCACGTGGGTCACCAATTGCATCCAATCAGGAGAGAGTACCCACTTATCAGTTTAATTTTTTTTATAGCATCCCGGTTTCAATTGTGTCTGCTCATTTCTTTGTGTCATCACTTCCAATTTCACTTGTTTATCCTGTAACCTGTATGAGTTCTCTCCCCTGATTGGATCAAATTGGTATCCAGACCTGAAAATTCATTTTCTGATTAAAAAAAGAGCCGTAGAGACAGCGAGAGACCCTTGAGCAGAATATAGGAGTTATTTAACACTTATTTCAACAAAAGAAAAATCACTTATAGCCGCTTTAATCGGTCATTTTTGCCAATTTCTACATCAGAATCTAATGCATAGTCGTTCCAATAATCCCTTATAGATGGGATCTACCTTGGTGACTCGTTAAAAAGGCATCGGAAGATCAGATGAATTGTTACCTTTCAAAGATGCCTTTTTGAGAACTTTCATGGCATACAACTGTCCAGCATCAGGACCAACCAGCTTCCTGACGAGAAACACCTGAGGACAGACCAGAGGACAGCAGATAATCAGCGTTAACACTCATTTACAGTATAACATGGTGTGGCTTTGTAAGAACAGATCTACAAGTTAACGGCAGGTCGCGATTTGCTTTTCGGCAAGCGATACAATATCATCGTACCACTGAATATTAAGCCGTTCAATCCGGGACAGCATCTGTGTAATTTTAGCTTGACTATTCAAAGATAGCAGATATACTATATATCTTTGCATTAGCTATGAGCTTGTAGATCTGCTATTTTCTTTTTATCATGAAAACTTTGAATATATCTATATTTTGATTTATATTATATTATAATATTTTGATTTATTATTATACATCATATTTATATTGATGATTTGTAACTCAAATCTTTGCTTCATGGGAGTCGCTGTAACAAAACATTTTGAGATGGGGGTCTGCGGCCAAATACATATCTAAAAAAGTTTTCTAAATCCTAACAGTATGTTGGTATATCAGTGGTGCTCCAACTTTTCCATGTCAAGGACCCCCAAAATGGTATTTGGCCGGACCCCCATCTCAAAATATGTTGTTCTAAGGAGCCCCCCCAGAAGCAAAGATTTGAGTTACAAATGTTCGCTTTAAAAATATATATATATACATTTTAAAGATTTGCACAAATGTTCAAGATAAAAAAAAAAAAGCAGATATACAAGCTCATAGCGCGGCAAAAATTACACAGACATAATACTAGATCATCGTATACCAGTGAATATGAAGCATGACCTGCAGTAGAGTGAATGCTGGGGTTCCTCACCTTGCCAAAGGAGCCCTGTCCCAGCACTTTGAGCAGCTCAAACTGGAAAGGGTCGGCCTTCTCACAGCCCTCTTTCACATGGTGGGTGATGGGAATCTCTTTGTACGTCGCCCCCTCCTCGTCCTACACACAGGTTTGTAATACTATACTTGTGAGGACATCAAAACATTTAGGATGCCATTGAAAATTGCCGAAAATAGCAGGTATGTAACGATTTATCGTAAATCAATTAAAATCGATTCAAACCGGCGACAATTTAAATCGATTTAATAAAACATTTATCGCGATGCAAACAGCAGAGGGAGCGTAAAAAATAAGAGAAGAAAATACAGGATCTTTGTAAGAGAATTTATTAAATAAAAGAGTTTTCAGTCATTTGCTACTGTATTTTTCTTCATTTGTTTTAAATTGTCACCGGTTTGAATCGAGTTTAATCAATTTATGATACATCTTTACATGCCTAAGTAGTACACACACAGCAAATCATTGTGATGCAACATTGCATTCCATGTCAGGCTGTGTGTACACACACACACACACTTTACTCACACAGTGTGTGAAAGAATCTTCGTCCTCCATGGGGTCATCCATGATCTGATGCCCATTGACCTGGAACCAAAACAACAGCACTGATCAGTGGAGTATAAAAGGTAGGAGTCCTTCATCCAACAATCCATCCACACAAAATGTATACAATAAGAAACTTCATTGAATTCGAAAAACCGTTTAACCCATTCAATCCGGGAACGCATCCGTGCATTTTAGATTTGAGCTATTACCATTATTTTATACTTTGGCTATAATAGCAGACATACAAGCTCATAGCGCAGCACCGAGTGCCGCGCTATGAGCTTGTAGAGCTGCTATTTTGGTTTTGAAAAATCGTGGAAATTTGTGCAAATCTTTGAATACATATATCTTTTTAAACAACATTTTTAACTCAAATCTCTGCTTCTGGAAGTCCCTGGAACTAAATATTTTACAAATGTTCGCTTAAAAATATATATATTCAAAGATTTGCACAAAATGTTCAAGATTTTACAAAAATAGCATATCTACTCCTCAGCCTCATAGCGCGGCACATCTAAAATGACACAGTTGCGTTCTCGGATTGAATGGGTTAAGCGAAGTATCATAGAAACATTTCTTTTGAGAAGTAGACTTTGTCTGTTATCCACTGTGTGGCAATGAATGAGAGAGAGAGAGAGAGAGAACATTTCTGTTTTTGAAACATTTGTTTTTGCAGTCATACATTGACATTTATTGACATTTAAGAACACTGACTCAACTCCCCCACACTCAACATAAAAAAATCAGGGGGGAAAAAAACAGCACCACATATTAGGGCTGTCAAACAATAATCCATATTTGAACATACAGTATATTTGAATATTAAAAATGAACAAATATTCAACTTTTGAATTTTGAATAGAAAAAAAGAATAATGTGCCTCTGCCTCACGAGTTCTCTCAGGTGCCGTAGGAGTAACGTGTCGTGTAGTGACAAATATCACCCTCCTCCTCTCCCCGGCTTCCCTCCCCCGAACGAACACGCCAATTGTTAGTCATAGCTTAAATAGGTATCCCATTATCCTACCAAGACCCCCTGTGCCGCACTATGAGCTTGTAGGTCTGCTATTTTTGAAAAATCGTGAAAATTTGCGCAAATCTTGAATATATATATTTTTTTAAAGCAAACATTTTTAACTCCAATCTTTTCTTCTGGAGGGTCCCTGCTGGAACAAAATATTTTGAGATGGGGGGGGGTCCGCGGCCAAATACATATAATTCTGGGGGTCCTTGACATGAAAACGTTGGAGCACCACTGATATACCGTTAGGTATTTTTAGATATGTATTTGGCTGCGGACCACAAGCAGTTAAAAGTCAGTAGTATGGAGGTCCCTGGTCTTTGCATTATTTGAACTTCAGTACTGAACTGGAACCGGGCTTGGTGAGAAGAGGCACCCAAAACAACAACAACAACAGATGGAATCTAAGAGTCACATGATAGTATTTCTTGGACTGAAGTGCCTGCCACTTGATTTAGGACAATATGAATTATGTCTGTGCTCTAATCCTGTCCATCTGTCCAGCATCTGTAAAGCCTGTCATTATTCTTTGGCTATTAAAAAAACTAGTCCATACCCGGTGAAGTGCGCGGGCGAAAGTAGTTGCAAACGTGGGGTTATTGCGTGTCCCGTCGCGGCCAAATACATATTATTTCGGGGGTCCTTGACATGGAGACAGAGCGCCACTGATATAGCAACATATTGTTAGGATTTAGAAACCATTTTTAGATATGTATTTGGCCCGCGGACAATATAGATATATTCAAAAAAGTGCACACATTTTCAAGATCTTTTAAAAATAGCAGATCGACAAGCTCATAGCGCGACACTGAGTGCCGCGCTATGAGCTTGTTGATCTGCTATTTTTTAATAGACAAAGACATCTAACATGACACAGATGCGTTCCCGGATTGAATCAGCCAGAGCACACAAAAACCAGTGCTGGGACTGCGGTCCCCTCAAAGATGGCTTGGCTGCAACGTCTCTCTGGTATCAAAAATCTATTTTACGGGCCAGGCCAGGCAGGTACCTTTGCACACACGAGAAAACTGACTTGGTTGATTACTTACTTGATTTATCTGTAGGTTTTTACCAAAATACAACACAAACAAATTCCAAAAATATAATGCCTTCCAAATGATTTGCACTTGTTTGAGTGCTCAGAGGCGGCCTGTTCTCAGACCTTTACATTGGCTCCCTGTCTGTCAAAGAATCCATTTCAATATACTACAGTTGATTTATAAAGCATTGAATGGTTTAAGGCCAAAATGCATTTGTGATCTTGTTTAGATGCGTAACAGGTCTGATTTCTGAACCCAGAGTCAGAACTTATAACGTGTCAAGACCTACCTATCTGTTTGCCTTTAGTAAGCCTTGACAAGCCCTGTCTTTGTGTTTTATTTGAATGTCTGATATTTAATTGTATCCTTAGAATGTGTTTTTGTACTGTCCTCCTCTCTGTGTCTTAATGCTCAATGTTTTGTGTCAAGTACTTGTATGTCAAGCCTTGCTGTTGAAACATGCTATATACTTTAACTGTACCGTCGGGGGAGCTCTGAGGAGCTTTAATAACTGCAGGAAAGCAGGTGATGGGCTCGCTGCTCCGCTGTTGTCCAGCAGAGCTGCATCAAGGCTCAGCCTGCATGATGCACTCAATCCAGGGTGTGTGGGTGTGTGTGTGTGCGTGTGTGTGTGTGATTCCATCAAGCCCCTCTGAAGAGGGGGATGATGGTGACTCATAGCGGCTACGTAAGCCCACTGACGGGGTGGAGCCACCCTCCTTAAAAGTCAAACACGTATCCACAAAACACACAGAGACCCAGATGAACACGATCGCTCTACATAGCGTACTAATGAACTGTGAGGAATGACCACAGAGTCACAGTTACATTGTCGAGATCACAGATTCTCTCTTTTTTCCATCGTCACTCTCACATAAGAGCAGGGCTGTCACGATTACAAATTTACGCTGACGATTAATTGTCACTGAAATAATTGCGATTAACAATTTAATTGTGTGTTTGGCATTGAATATATGAATACAAATTCTGCTTGCCTTTTAGGCTTCGTAATAAAAAATTGCACAGGGTAGATATGACAAATAACTTAAATATACAAAGAAATTATTGACATTTAATAATTTTATACATGCAAAAAATAGCAGAAATAGCTGATCTACAAGCTTGCAGATCTGCTATTTCTGCTTTTTTTTATATTTGAAAATGGGTGAACATTTCTCAACATGGAAACGATTATGACGATTATGCAAAAATAATTGCAAGTACACAAGAGTAAAAGTATTGGGTTTCAGCTCCTCAACATTGCAGCAGCAATAGCAACAATAACAAATAACACAAGCGGAAGTCTATGACGCAATCCAATGAGGAGGAGATCTGTGTTATCTACACAGAACAATCCTTAGTGCCGATTTAACGCAAAACAGTGTACAAACAGAGCCGAATGGACCTGTAAGGGGTCCACATGGTTCCATTTTGTAACTCTCTTCGGGGCTACCAGGGTTCATTTGGTTCCATTTGTTGGACACTCTTCTGAGTTGAATTAACACTGAGGACATTACTGTTTGTGCAAACACAATCGGGAGACCAGGCTGGGGCTGGTGTCATCCTTGGCTTGCAGATGATTTACGCCCACCTTTAGCATGGTTCATCACAGCTTGTGAGAGAGGAGCACAGCCTACGCTGGCCTGCATTCATGCAACAAGGCTGCAATCTGAAATATCTTGTCTGATGTCTCTCAACTTTTCACACTGGCTCCCTGGGTCTGTCAAAGAATTGATTTATAAAATACTACGGTCGGTTTTGTAAAGCACTGAATGGGTTTAGGGGCCAAAAAATACATTTCTGATCTTGCGATACATCATGAATCGTCCAGACTTCTCAGGTCGCCTGGGACAGGTCTGCTTTCTGAACCCAGAGAGTCAGAACTAAACGTGGAGAAGCAGCGTACAGTTTTTATGTGGTTATCGTTGTGGTTGGAGACTCTACTATTAGAGTACTGTGTTTTATTGTACTCTCTAACCTTGGCTTTCCCAGTCTTAACCTATTCAAACCGAGAACACATCTGCGTAACCACTTTATCCATAATTTATAGTATATACTTTGGCACTCAGTGCCGCACTATGAGCTTGTATATCTGCTATTTTTGAAAAATCTCGAACATATGTGCAAATCTTTGAAACCATATATTTTGGAAACAACATTTTTAACTCAAATCTTTGCTTCTGGAGGTCCCTGGAACAAAACAAATATTTTGAGATGGGGGTCCACAGCCAAATACATATCTTGACATGAAAAGGTTTGAGCCCCACTGATATAGCAACAATAGTCTGCTAGGATTTAGTTTAGTTAAAAACTTTTTAGAAGACATGTGTAGAATTGGAACCTCGGGTCTTAATGGGTTAAATAAAGGTTATGATGATGCACCACAGCATGTTCAACAAACTCCCAGAAAATTGCAGGTCTGCTACATAGTGAGAACGCCCGACTTTGCTGTTGGAATTAGTACAGCGGCATGGTATAGAGTTCAACCACCCCTCTCCTGTCTCTGACAACTGGCAGCATTTTATACCGGCTGCAGCTAATGAGCCTGGACTGCTCCATTCCAAGGGGTGTATTATAAATCTAAAACATACATAGGACTACATTAATACCATATACATTTAACCCACCTAATATATACAACTCTCTCTATGACCTACAAACATAATGATTCTTTATCCTTCACACACTTTACTACAACATAAATATGAGCAATTGCAAACACACATCACATCATAACCCCCCTCTACTATCCTGATATGGTCCAGCCCAATCATGCTGGAAACACACCAGGTACTGTTGAGCATTCAATCAACCTCAACAATAAAACCTCACTACACACATATTGCACTCTCTCCATATTGCACTGAGGTGAACTGTGCAAAATACAAAAAGTGCAAATGTGCCGTGCAAATATCATTCAATAAATAAGGGTTATATAAAAAATACGTAACAGAGGACCTCTCTCCGTTACATACATCTCTGCTCTTTTAAATCAATCGATCTGTTTGCTGCTTTCTTTCACTGAGTTTTTGTTTTTTAAATATACAGTATACTACACAGTATATACTTTCTTCTGCATTGTAATTTCATTCCCTTATGTTTGTTTTATTTTATAAATTCAGATTTGTAATTGTGTTTAACTGTCCTTTTATAATGTGTGTCTTAATGCTCTGTGTCTTAATGTCTTAATCCTTAATGATTTGTGTAAAGCACTTTGAATTGCCTTGCCTTGATGGCTGTATTGACAAAAGGGTGTGGTGGTGTCATTAGCAGACATTAGCCGATTAGACATTATCATGGACAATCACTTAATATGTTTCTGAGTCAATCTCAAAATGTGTTTCCCGCATACAATCACGCAGAGACCAGCCTTTTCAGTTGGTGAGATTGAAAATCTACACTTTAATGTTGATTTCACAATGGCTACTGGGCTACTGAAAGTTACATATTGGCAGAATTAAAAGTAGGGCAATGGATAAGGGCTAGCTTCTGATATTTAAATACTAACTAGTCGATATCTAAGCAACAATATCAGTTTCTTTTTTCAAATAATTATATGAAAAATACTTAAAATGAGAAGTTTTGAAAAGGTGAGCCTACAGGTAGCAGAAGTGGAGGAAGCTGCTAGATGTACACTGTAGTCCCAGTTCTTCAAGTACAATATTGCCAATATTGTTTTGAATGCTAGACATTTTCAATGTTCATTTAAAGCATATAATTAGCCTATAAATTAACACTGAAAATGTCAAGCAATCAAAACCAGATATATTATATTACCAATCCTCTGGAAGCATCTCTGCTGTAAAAGGTTAAATTGAATGTACATTGATGATAAGTGTGCTTGAATTTGTTTATAGGGAGTTTAGGCGAGTTTACCAGGTTGGACTTATTCCACTCCTGATATCACAAAACTGTTTGGGGTGGGGCAGGTTTAGCTGTTCGAACACCTTTTTCCAACATTCATAAAAACCTATTTATTGTTTATGAGAAGGTCAAATTATAACATATAAGAGCTGTTTTTCCAACATTATTTGAATATCTAGCATTTTAAATGATCTGCTGCCCTGCCTTTAAAGGGAGTATACATGAGATGTGCCTGGGGAAAAAAAGATAGCTCGATTAAATTGTTGACTGGGACTAGGTATGAGGTTTCCTGATAGTGACATACGGTTTTAACAGACACCTTTCAGCCTATCAGAAACTAGACTTTTCTGTAGCCTTAATGTGTGTATGGCGCCTGGATTTCACATTTAGAAAGTGCTTTACAATACTGACAACAAGAGACAATATAACACAGCAGTCATTACTGCGTTTTGGAAACGTTGCATGCTGGCTTTGGAAGCTTTTCTTTTGAGGTTCCAACAGACCAGTGAGGCAGAGCAGACTAGAGTCTAGAGACAGCAAAAGAATCCCAGAGATGGACTGGTTTAGGATGTGTGTGGTTGTCTCAACCAAACAAAAGACGTCTCTTTGCAAAGTAAACATTTATGTGATGAATCCTAACGTCTCTTAAGTGGAGAATGCTCTCAGAGGGCACAGCCTTCATGAACTATATACAATAAAGAGCTGAATATAATCCTTAAGTTGCTGTGATGTTAGGACAGTGACTATCAAACATATTCTGATATCCATTCCTGATACATGCACTGTTGCTTACATTTCGGAGTGTGGACAGCATTGGAACAAGCACGTAATATGTCATACATACACCAGCTCTCGGTTAGCACTTCACAATTTTGAACAAAGCAATTGGGGCAAAATTAATGATCCTCCTTAAAATGTCCTACATTTCCTACACTGGGTGAGGAGCAGAAATGTGAACCTAACCCCAAAACCACAATCTACAAATGTCAGCGGTGCTGACCCCTAGGCTCTTGTGTTATCATGTTGTCCTAGAGTTGTTTAGTTGTTCAAAGTGTGCCTGTCTGACGCAAGACCTAGGACCCCACTGGAACAAAGTGTAGACAAAGTGTTTGACTGTATTTGTGCTGTTTTAAATTTCTGCCATATAAAATATTCAATCAATCAAATCAATCAAGACCTGAGCTAAATGTCATGTTATACCAAGAAAATAAATTCCACCACCTTTGTCTGTGTGGTCAATAGGGGTAGAACAATTAATAAAACCGATCAATTTAATCGATTATAAAAAAGAATCGATAATACAATAGAATAATCGATTAGTAATTTGTCATTATGGGGGAAAGATTTAAAACAATTTCAAACATTGCGAAAATAGCTGATCTACAAGCTCACAGCGGGCCATGATACAGGTGAGTTTTACACGACCCTGTTTGTGTGACAAAGTACAAAATTAAGGGCTTAAGTGATTCATCAATTTATTGATAAAAACTTAAAAGCTGTTGAAAAAAGTTCTTCTCGATTAATCGAAAAAGTAATCATTAGAATAATCGCTAAGAAAATAATTGATAGTTGCAGCCCTATCGTGGTCAATAAAAGATCTACACGTGAATCTCATGTGTGTTGGCACGTTAACATAGACAGGTTGGTGTTGTTAAACGCCCACTCAGTGATACAAACAAATGGATATACCCCCCAGCAGCAGCACCAAAAATATTTTAAATATATATATTTTATTATAGGATGGTGACTGACCCAGCTTTTTATAAGACTACTAACAACACTACAGTATTTGAAAACTGAATTTTGGTTGTAATAGCGTTGTTTACATTGGTAATGTTTGTAAACATTGTGAGTAAAACAGGGTCTCTATCTTTCTGGAGCAAGAAAGTTCCACATAGTATTATTCTCTTATCCATCTACAAATCAAACTGTCAGCATATGTTTAAATGGAATGCATTCTTTCAAAACAACACCCAGTTTGAGCCAGCTTTAACACCAGCATTCATTTGTATACTTCTATTACTGTATAATAAACAGGTACTGTAAACAAATATCCCAATAGAAATGCATCCCCAACCATTCCCCCTTAACGAGAGCTTGGTGGGTCAGCGTTCGAATCCCGGGTAGGACCTGATTAAAGAAGTGTTGAAATGAACACTGAGGAGGATTCCTAACGGTTACAACGCCACCACACTGTCTGGCGTTTACAGTAACATTCCTCGGTTTACAGTGTGCAAAGTAACAGAGCTTCACGTCGTTCCATCTGACATGAACATGAAGATAATATAGCTTTCCGTTATACTAGTTTAAAGGTTATACACAGTTTATGGAGCTTTGAAGTTTTCATGGCACATATTATTTTTTCATGGCACTGTATATTATTTTTTCATGGCACACATTTACAGGACCTCAATGGAAACAAGCCTTAGTGCTTTCTTGGGTTTAAAACCGTTTATCCTTTTAGCATCTTTGTATAAAACTGTACTTCTGTGCTTCTTTTGCGAACAGTTAACTAAAGCATTCAATCAATCAAACAAACACACAAAAAAACTTAATCTCCCAAGTTTTCAAGCAAGCTAACTGTCAGCTAGCAGCAATGCTAGCAGCTCATACAGTATAGCTGGCTGCATTACCACCAGGTTCAATGTGCTAATAAGTAACCTCCTTTAGCCAAAGCTAGCCTAGTAGCTAATGTGTTATAAACATAAACACAAACACACATTCCCTCATTATTAAACTTCCTCTGGGTTCTGGACGGTAAGGAAGGAAGGAACGGGTTTGTTTTTGATTTATTCTGCTGCTCAAAAACACACTAAAACTCAGCATTTTGAATCCACTCTTAAAAAAAAAAAAAAAAAGAACAGCAGCTGATAGCATAAAGCTAGCCCAGTTAGCATGCATCATAGAGTACAGTAGTGGTGCAGGAGCCCTGTACCCTGCCTGCGTGACACGCACACACTCACACACACAGACACACTCACACTCACACTCACACACATACACACACACCGGGGGGACCACGCACTCCCTCAAACCCACACACAAAAAGACGCACAACAACAGTAAATAACAACAACAACAACAACAACAACATGATGTTGTATGGACTCATAGTGAATATCCTCACCTCACTGCTAACGCTGCTCACCTCCATCTTGTGCCAGGACTCCTCTGGCTGGGAGAAAGGCATCGTTAAACACCGATTGTGTTCAAACCCTACGCCTCCTCCTCGTGCATCATCATGTCTGATGTGTCCGTTATGTTTAGAATAACTTTAGAGGTATTCTGCTCCAATAGATCAGGATAGAGAGTAGGGGGGGGGGGGCTCAGCTATAGCAGCTATAGAGGGGGCTCAGCTCAGCTGCAGACCCGGCGGTGGGCTCTCCAGTTCTCTGTGTGTGTGTGTGTGTGTGTGTGTGTGTGTGTGTTGACAGGAGCATCAGGATGCTATATGGATGAATATGGCGGCGGCTCCCATCAGTGAATGAGAGATTATTGACGTCACAATGACGCAGTTGCGACTCAAGGATTCCCCCCCATCCCTATCCTGTGAGGCTATACCTGGGGTAGCTTCTGTTGCCTTGTCCTGTGACGTTTTTTAGGCACGACTATCGTCCACACAGAGCACACAGAGGCGTAAAAGTAACTAAGTACATGTCCTCAAGTACTCTACTTATGTACAATTTTGAGTTTTTTTTCTTCTTCAGTGTTTACACGTTTCAATACTTTTATTTATGCCCCATTATTACATCTCAGAGGAAAACATGGTAGGCCTACCTTTACTCCACTACAATTATATGAAAACTTATATATGAATATTATTACAAAACACACTCACCACTTCAGCCTATATATATTTCGGCCATTTGAAAATAGCAGACCTACAAGCTCACAATTCTTGTAGATCGGCTATTTTTTCAAAAGATTCTTTATACATTTTGAACTTGTGAAATGGGACATTCTGCACAATGAGTACTTTTACTTTTTAAGTATATTTTGATGCCAATACTTGTGTACTTTTACTCAAGTACATTTTGAATAAGGGACTTCTACTTGTAACAGAGTTTTCTACATTGCAGAGTTGATACTTTTACTTAAGTAACACATGGGAGTACTTCTTCCATCACTGCAACAGGACCCCTTAAACAGAAGTTACAGTACATGTTATAGTAGGTATCATTTTGGTTACCCGCATAGGCGTTGATAATGTACATGACCGCAGTAGCTATAGGCCCACACAACATCATCATAAAACTGTAGCCAGTGGTGTGAAATTATTTACTAAAATGCTGTACGCAAAATGTTATACTTTGGTGGAACTAGTATTTAGTATTTCCTTCTTTTTTCATCTTCTTTTTTTCATTGTTTATACTTCTATAGTACCCGGCATCACTGAACCCTCCAACAGCCCTTGGTCCATTCCCATCATTCTATAAAAAAGACAATATGGATTACTGGCAGCGTAGGCAGCTAAGGATTCCTCCCACTACCTGGCATTGGCGATGTACTGGACCATATGACAGGCTCCAGCTGGTTCAGCTCGTTAGGCCCCTGCAGCGGGTAATGGCACATCGAACTGTCCCCCGAGGGTCGGCCCAAGCCTGCCTTCTCTATCAGACAGGAAATAATGGCAGTTTCTGGTCATGCCTTTTGGCCTCTGCAACACCTTCAGGCAGTTAAAGGAGGGTCCTGGGCCAGGTTCCTTCCCTCTGAGCCACTGTGTGGTCTACCTCGATGACCTCCTCGCCCCCGCAGCGAACTTCGAGGGAGGAACTAACGGGAGAGGCTGCTGGGTCAGACTTATTTTTGCACAGCTGTGGGAGAGATTGCAAAGAGACACTTGCCGATGTTGGGGCCTGCAGGAAACGGGCCTATGATTTCCACAGGAGAGGATTTCGCCTTCATGAGTTTGGGTGCTCAACAAAGAAAAAATGGGGCCTCACCGAAACTTTGCTGCAAATGGACTAGGCCAGGTACTGTACTGTACTGTACTGGACAAAATTGTCTGACATGGTCTACATTGCAGGGTACAGCTGGTAGAGGGCTGCAAAGTGGTTCTCTATTGGGACCAGCTGGCACCTCACTGGCCCCTCGCCAGCACAGAAGAGAACCAGGTGGAGGATAGACCCTCCACACTGGAAGTCCCTCACCTCATACTAGAGCCCCTGAGACTTTGAAAGAGAAGGAGCCATATGACTCAGCAGCACCTCCAGGAATTTGTGTTAGGTGCGTGTGTCTCTGGGGACAGGTAAACACCTCATATGGGGGCTGTGTAGCTTCCCGGTGTGTGTCATTGGACAGGATGACTTCCCAACATGCCTCAGGGTGTACAAACACATTTGTTGTTTGCTATGGGGAATGTGTTGGATGTGTGGATTTATGAGTTGTGTTTACTATTTTATTTGCCATTATGTAGTGCTTAATGTGGGGAACAAAAGGTGACATGGCAAGTGGCATTAGGGACCCATGTCCCTTTTCCATGGTAGGTTGAGCTTGTCTGGAGCCAATTTGTGTGTGTGAGCCACAAATAAAAGTTTCATGTCGAAAGTTGTCATGGCATTTCCTGGGAATCAACAAACCACTTGTCATTACAATATTCATAAATAACGTTTTTGGACATTAAGAGAAAAAAAGGGTTATTGATGGAAGCTGCACATTATAGTTAATGCCTAAAAATGTATAGTCAGTTATAACGGGTCTCTATACAGAAATATACTTTATAACTGACTATGTATGGTAGTTATGTGCTGTTCCACTGAGCTGATGGATTAACCCTAACCATATAACCTGTATATGTGAGCAGGCCTGGTGTTTCGGGCATCAACTCGCGAGTTGAAAAACAGTAGAAACTAGCTAAATAACTTTTTTTTTTTTTTTGATGATTTTCGTTTTTTTCCATATTAACACAGTTCGAATGTTGAGGAAGCTTTCGATCCCAACAGATATCCGTTTTAGAATCATTAAGTGGTTTAAATTACATTACAAACACAGCAGTGTTTCTGTGTGTTTCTGTCGGTCTTGTGGGGGCGGAGAGTCGTTTTAACTTGCAGGGACAACAGTAGCATGAGTGGTTTTGGTTGGTCGTTGGCCCATTGTTCTCTGGTTACAAGCCTAATCCCCGCCCATCAGTTTCGCTCCTCTCTGTGGTGGTGTAAAGTGACTAAGTACATTTACTCAATTACTGTACTTAAGTACAATTTTGAGGTATTTTACTTTACTGGAGTAATATCCACTGGGTATAATATGTGACCTGTACTTTACAGTATTTATGATGTGGAATTGGAACTTGGAAGCATATTCAAAGTGGGGAATATTGTATGGCATTATTGATAAGGGTAAAATTTATATTTGCTCCAATGGTGGTGATGTTATAAATGTTATGAATAATAATAATTTAAAAAAAAAACTGTATCACAAAAATAAATCTATTGATACATAAATACAATTGTGTAAAAAATGTGGACATATTTTGTGTGCATGTCATTAATTCCTCTATACTTATCTGCTACATATCCTAATGATTATTTTAGTTTTGGGTAGATGTTGAATGTTCCTTGTGTGTGGATTAAATCTGTAGTACGTACAGCTAGTTCATGGTAAAATAAACTACCCATTGTATCACAACCAAAGGAACCGCACACAAAGCCGAGGGGGGGCGGGGGGGAATAATACAATGTTGATACGATGTATCACGTTTGCGTCCGGGTGACACACATTCGACTGTCAGCGTAATGATGATGTCTTTCCTAACAAACAAACACAAGATGAATATTAGTGCAAGCGCAAGGACCGGCTGTCATCTTGTGATGAACCGCTATGAGTGTTCGTTATGCATGCCTCTGACCTTAGAGGGTGTAAGTTTAATGTTTCAAATCCAGCCATTTTTATAAGCCTGTCCATCCCTCTTCATCCAAGTGAAAGTAAGAGGCTTACAGCTCATCCATTTTCTGTCTCTCGCACATGCATGCACACACGCTTGCGCACACACACGTCTGAGGGCGTCAGGGTGAGGTTCAATTCAAAAGACAAGTAAGGCCACGTGTGTATCCATGAGTTTATACACTAAATCCAATCAAAAACAACTTCTCAGATTGTGTGTTTGTTTTTATGTGAATGAATACGACAATATGGGATTTTACTGTATATGGTCTGCATTTCCGTAGTGCCTTTATTCAAAGCACGTTGCATTCACCCATTCACACACTGGCGGTGGAGGAGAAACCCTGCAAGGCACCAACCTACTCGTCGTGAGCAGTTAGGGGTCTTGCTCAAGGGCATGGGTGGATTTTCATGAAAATTAGAGCAAATGATCAGTAGGCTCCCCTGAGGAGATCAGGAACTTTTGGGTCGGACAGGCCAAGGGTGAAGTTCACAGTCAAGGTCAAGGTCAACATTACATACTGTAATCACTCATATGTAAGAAAGAAATAGCATATCTTGACAATTCCAAAGTGTTTTGGCAGAAATGTGCACTCTAAGTCAAGTTTCTTTAAATTATTATTATCACACACCTTCCTCATAGAAACAAAAAGCCATGTGGTTAAGTTAGATAGAGGTTGTTTATTGTTCTCTCTGGGATGAGACCAGAGCAAGGCCAATGATATGCAACAGTAGAGGCTTTGTCAGCCCAACAGTCAGGGTGAAGTGTCAATCTGCGCAGGCACTGGGCGTGTAGTGTGGGTGTATATCTGAGCGTGTGCATGTGTGTGTGTGTGTGTGTGTGTGTTAGTGATGGGTCGTTCTTGATCGATTGGTTCAAAATAACCAGTTCATTGCCGTGAACAGGAACAAACTAGTTCACTTCCTGAAACCGTTACGTTCACGCTGTTGTTCATGCCCCCCCGTACACAGGACGGGAGGGCGGGCTGTTCCTGCGACAGACAGACAGACAGCGGTGCGGTTGAGTTGTTTTTCACTAGAAATAGCGCTACTGAACGGTGAACGTGAACGAATCATTTGAACGGATCATTGTCGTGAACATGAACGAAATCATTCGTTCACAGAAATGAATGTTTTTTCTCACCACTAGTGTGTGTGTGTGTGTGTGTGTGTGTGTGTGTGTGTGTGTGTGTGTGTGTGTGTGTGTGTGTGTGTGTGTGTGTGTGTGTGTGTGTGTGGCCTAATTTATACCCCCTAGTGAAATGGTGTCACTCCCTGAACGGAACAGAATTTCAAGCCAACATACAGTACAGTGAACATACACCCCAGTTTCAAGCTGTCCCAAGTATCTGTAAAACACAATTCATTATTCATTACCAAAATGTAGTAGTGAACGCCGGTTTCCAGCACATTAAAATAACACTTGTTTTCAGTGCTTACTGCTTACATAGACATAGTTAAAATAGCGTTAACATAATTGTCTCCCATCCTGATGAAAACACGCATGGTGCACATAATAATTATAATAAACTATTTATAAAGCACTTTTTTAAAACAAGTGCATCACAGACATAGAAACAGAAAAAAGTGGAAAAATAAATTAAACAAAATACAATGATTAAAAATCTAAGAATAAAAGCATAGTCTTGCTGTCTATTTATCAAAGCATAAAAAAGCAAAAAAAACTAGTTAAAAGCATTTTTATAAAAAATTGTTTTTAAAATAGTTTAAAAAGAGGAAACTGAGTTAGCACTTATGCATGGGCATGTGCCTACACGATCGTAAGTGCATGATCACGCTCGTGTGTAAGCGTGCATGTTCATTTAAGGGTCCAAGTTTTGGGGGTTTGAAAATAATGGTCACCCTAAACAATGCGGATGCATTGTTAGATTGAAAATCTGTTCCTTTCATGGAGCAACACCGTTGTCTGATGGAATATAAATTAAGTTCAACCGCCATTAAAACCGGGAACGCATTTCTGTCTTTTAACATTTCTTTGGCTATTTTTTGAAAAATCTTGAACATTTGTGCAACTATTTGAATATGTATTTTTTTTATAGGGAACATTTTTGACTCAAATCTTTGCTTCTGGGGGTCCCTGGAACAAGATATTTTACAAATGTTTGCTTTAAAAAATATATATTCAAAGATTTGCAAAAATGTTCAGATATTTGCTATTTTTGAATAGCCAAAGTATAAAATAATGGTTATAGCTAAAATCTAAAATGACACAGATGCGTTCCCGGATTGAATGGGTTAAGGGTACGGTCATACATACGCGTCAGGGTGGGGGGGTAGCCAACGCATGCAGAGGCGTCAGACATGTCAAGTTCCCATGTTGTCCTGCGTTGGGATCCTTTAGCGGATTTTAAGGGTTCCTTAATGATCCCCTAACAGTCAGATTCCTTTAACAGTTCCCTTTAACGATCCCTACAGGGGGTTCCAAATTGACCCTTACAGGTCTGAGTTTGCGTGATATAACTATGAGAGTGACGACACTAGCGTTGACTCCCATTGCAAGAATGGAATGCGGAAGTTCTCATTCCCTCAATGAGGAAGTTCCAATGTTTGGAACTACAGGAGGCAACATCCCGCTTTGTGGCTAGATCAAAGCGTGACGCAACTCTCTCTCTATATAACGCTGGTCTGAGTGTACAAATGGAACCAAATGGACCCGTTCCATCTGTACACTCTCAGAGTTATGGTGGTCCTTGAAATTAAAAAAGTGTGAGAACCCCTGGTATTGTAATTGTATAGCAGACGTGAAGTCCACATACCAGCTCTGACAGTGTGGTAAAACTGGTAACGGAAACGGTTCCAAATGTGATGGAATCGATTTCGGTTCCTCAATGTTGGTTCCTACGGTTCCAGATCCCAACCCGACCTGCGTGGTTGGCGAACTGAAAGAAAACTACCAGCGAAATCCCTGCCAAGTGGGGACAACCATCTTTCCTATCGGTTGGTTAAATGTTCACCCATGTTGAAAAGCGTTATATGGGTTGAAAAGTGTTGGATCAAAACGCCGCAAACCAGACACTCCACCCCTTCCTCCAATAGAATGGAAGTGAACGGGACGCTGGCGCTTCTGAAGCGTATGTGTGACCTTAGCCTCAAGACAGATAAGAGTCACTTTTGTCCAATACCTGCTACATTATGGCATGTGTGAGAGTGTTGTGTATATCAGTATTTATGCACGTACACATACAGTTTATGTTAAGAGTCACTGTAGTTCGGTATCGGTTTCCTCGGGCAGCTCCTCTGATGCAGAGGGCTGCGTGGTCTCGATCGAAGAGCCGTCTTCGTTGATGACCGTGACCACCGGGAAATCTTCATCGACGGCCGGCAACGGCGGCGGCGACGAAGACGACTGCTCCCCATTGGCCGCCGCGGTCATCGAGGCTTCGTCGTGGTTGGGCGACGTCTCCGTTGACGCGTCGACGGGCTGGGCTCCCTCATCCTCCTCTTCCTCCTCCTCCTCCTCGGGAGGCACGTCCCAGTCCATGTCCGCAGGCTGAGGTAGACTGGCAAGAAGTTCCTGTACATGGCCGCATACACAAAAGCAAGATTTCAATTACATTCAATGACAGTACTACTACAACTAAGAACAAAATTGGTGAAACAATATGGAGAATTAACACGTTTCAGGACGTCTCTACCAACAATAATTTGAGCTTCTGACACGCTGAATTTTAGGCGTCAACGTTCATGCAAAATTTAAAATTATCATTAACCACTCCAATCCTAGTATCTCAATTCTGAAGTAAAGGGGAACATTTGCCAAAACATGGCAGATCTACAATCTCGCAAGATGAGCTTGTGAGCTTGTAGATCTTCTATTTTTGGCAAAGACATTTTGTGCAGAGCGAAAAGAAGAGCGCACCAAATATAGGGTCAAAGGTCATGTCCAGTTTACTGACCTTGTTGATCATGTATTTCTTTTTGTAGGATTAAGTAACCACTCTTAGCTATCATATATATATTCTTTTCATATATTGTCGCCGTCGGGCAGAAACCTCATATGTTATACATATGTCATTATACATACATTAATGCCCTACTTCATCATACAAGAGTATAGTGAAAATAGCCAATCTGCGATCGGCTATTTTCACCATTTGTTTTCCACCACCGTTTTAAAAATAACAATACAAAAGGGAATGGCTTTGGACATACAAGGTTTCCACCCCGACAGCAGCGATATATTAAAACCAATGCGAAGTGACAAAGCAAAATTATATTATCGTATTGCTTAGCTTGTTTTCCTAAAAAGCTGTGCACTGAGACACAGTCTGCTATCTGCTTAGATATGACCAGGATGTACAGTAAGGAGTACAGGTCGCAGGTCACACACAGCTGCCAGCAGTAGAGTAAGCCTTTGTTTTATGGCTGTGCAGGGGAGAGATGTGTTTTAGTTCAGTAAAAGAGATCAAATGTATTGTCGTTTTCCTTTAGCCAATTATAAGCTGACAGTCAGGGAAGAGCAAGTCAGTCTATCTGTGTGCTTTGCTGGTGTAGGATGTACTGTATGTGTATGTTGTGTGACTGTTAGAGCGGTTTCACACTGGATCCGTTTTCATTGAAAACGTTTCCCAGTTCGAATGCTGGCCTGCATTCACATTGGCCAAGATCCAATCGCGCCAGAGAACACATGCATATATACCCCCGATCCTACAGGTGGCGGCATGCACATAGTGTTTCCCCTGTGGACACAGACGTCATCAACTATGCGACAATGTTTGTGCTAGTCGCGCAGAAATATAGGGTTGTGGCTGGAGAGCTATGCTGGGGAGGGGAGGCGATCTATGTAAGTGCACGGTCTTTGGGGAGCCTCGCCCCGAAGCGGGGAGAACGCACTGAGCGCTCAACACAGTGAGCGCACAGAAGTCAAGCCACAGACTTCTGTGTTGTTGACAGACAACGGATGTACGCTTATGAGAAACAACACAAATAAAACCTGGTGAAACACTTGTGTGCATTAGGGCAAGATGAGGATACAGGAAACATTCAGTCTAAATGTCCAGTTTGCTAACCTACTAATACTTTTGTATTTGAAACTTTAAATTTCTCTAAATATTATAAACTTTCACGACAGCTTAAGTACAAAAATATATCATTTATGAAAAGGCAACTATAGTAGCAGTGAAGTCCGACTGAATGACTGAAACCTTGTATTGTGAATTGTACTTCCATGTACTGTTTCTCATGTCTCATGTCTAAATAAAGTACATCAATCCAACGTCTTTTCTTTTTTGACTCTCTTGGTGTGGGGATTATCTGGCACATGTATGTATCTGTTATGAAAGAGAAATTGCATCATGAGTGAAACGGCTATAGTCCTTGGGAAACTATAAACCTACGTAGGCCTACATCTAAATGAGTTACCATATTTACTTACAAATTTCAAATTACAAAGCCTTATAAGCTATATATTTCTGGGATGCATAGTAGCTGAAACTCCACAAGATACCCACAAGATATACTATATGCGCTGCTCGCGCACCTGAAATGCGCGATGGAGACCCGCCAATGTTTCATGACTGATAGACATGAAAGAAGGCCCTTCACAGCTAATAGAGAATTTTAAATTTTAAGAATCGGTTCAGAATTGAATGAGTAAAATTGTTAGAAATATAAGTTGATTATTATTTCAATTGTTATGTTCCACCTTAAGAGTAATATGCACCAGCCCACCTTAAGTGCGCAATGCATTCTGGGGCGTTTTCATTCATTCAGTAGCACCGGCTAGAAAAGCGGTGTTTTTGTTGGCTGTTTTTGTCGAGTTTATATACCGTCACCTATTCCAAATAGCGGGCCACTTCCGTCTAATGGTACGCTTGCTTTCACATTGCAGCGTACCGTACCCGAAAACGCATGATCCGGATCCGAAACTGCCTCCGGAGGTGGTTTCGGGAACCGAACGGTTACCCGTTTCGGGGGTCGATTCGCTACATTCACACTAGCCAAGCGGTCTGGAGTGCGCACCCGGGACCTGAGTGTGAAACGGCTCTTAGAGCGCTGTAAATTAATCTTTCTATTATGATTTAATATCGTATCCATAAAGTCCATAAATTAGACAAGGATTTCAACGTCAGAAGTCAGTGCTTCTTCCTGATGCTGTGTCTACTGCAGTGGTGTAAAGTAACTAAGTACATTTACTCAAGTACTGTACTTCCGAGGTATTTTTTACTTGATTGGAGTATTTCTCAAGTATTTCAGTACTTCTACTCCACTACATCTCAGAGGCAAATATTCTACTTTTACTCCACTACAATTATTTGAAAACTTTAGTTACTAGTTACTTTGCAGATTTAGATTATTATTACAAAACATACATTAACCACTTCAGCCCTATTTAAACGTTGGCTGTTTGAAAATAGCCGATCTACAAGCCCACAATGTGTCGCATCGCGACGCGTTGTGAGCTTGTAGATCTGCTATTTTCAAAAGATTTTTAATACATTTTAGATACATGTTCAGACACGCCCATTCCGAAAATCCATGAACTGAAGATGAAAGACTGAGTGTTAAAAAAAAAAGTTTTACAAGGGACACCGGGGAGCCCAAAAAAAAAATATATATAAAAAAAAAAGTTAAATTCATGGTGTAGCCCCTTTAAGTTAAAAAATTTGAGTACTTTTTCCACCACTGGTGTCTACCGTACCTGATGCGGTGTCTATTGTACCCGGTGCTGTGTCTACTGTACCTGCTGTTTGTGCAGGTCGTTGTTCCTCACAGCGTTCAGCAGACTGCTGGTGAACATCTCCAGCTCCTGGTACTTCTGTTTTTGGTTCAGTAGCTCCGACTCCAGGAACTGCACTTCCTCATGCTGCAAACAATTGCACCAAACAAAATCAATCAATCAATCAATCAATCATTCTAAATACTCTTTTGTAACTTTTCCGAAGCATTTTACCCGACTTGCGTGCAAGCACGTACACCTTCACCTTCACCTACACCCCCAAACAGCTGTGTCAGGCTGTGGCACTCCTATTACGAGATGGCTTCAAAAAGTGGTTAAGTGCCTGTAGTTTTTCGAATCCACTGCGGCACTTCCGGCTTTGTCGAGCGTCTATAGACGCATTTCCAGACAACGTCACACTGATAAGAACCAGTATGCACACGCAGGCCGGCACCACATGAACCCCACCGCTCATAAGATGCAATGGAAAAGTGGTCACTACACTCACTGTGTAAAAAATGCATCCCATCAAACTTTCAGATGCTGTTTTCCTCCCAGCGTGGAGGAAGAAGGTTTAGGATGGATGTCTACTGTGATCTCTCGCTCTTGAAATATATACCTTGGTTTATGTTGTGTCAACTTGTGTATAAACAATTGTAGCGATTCTCAAAGCAGTTGTCCCCCAAACCCCACCTCCAGTCGCCGAGGGAGCGCTCTATGATCGCGGCACCAGAGCCTTGATCGCGCAGCTGTATCCCCTCAAACCTCATTTATGCTGCGCCGTGCAAAGGTGTTGCGCGCAGAGAACGGCCGAGAACAGCAGACCTCCTCAAGCTCATAACGGTCACATCCGCGACGCAATGCGAGCTTGTATGTCAGCTGTTCTCAGCGTGCAATACCGTTGCGGGGTGAAGTACATACATCTTGCCAGGAGCGTCTCACCAGCACACAAGAGGAGGTTGAATGAACTGAAACCAGCGCTCCCCAAAACAACAGGTTTGGGGATCTGTTGGGAATTGATTACATGAAACCTGCACCTGCGCATGCCGTCTCAATGTTGGTAAACAAGAAGGGAAGCCTGGGGCGCAGAGGGTGATATTTGTCACTGCACGTAGTTCTACGGCAGGGGTCGGCAACCTTTTTGACATTAAGTGCCATGTTTTTATTTTCTTGATAGTCAGTGTGCCATATCAACATTACATTTAATTATGACATCACACAAATAAAATAGTTCCAACAGGTTTTGAATTCCCACCTACACAACCTTATTTTTATTTTTTTTATTATTATTTTTATATTTTCTTTCATATCAGCACATAGTAATGATTATTAGACTCAAAAGCAATAACCCACCTACAGTATCTCCCAGACTCCCTCCCCAGTCAAAGTTCAAAGTTTGAATGAATGTAGAATTATGTGCAGAATGTAATTTGCATACAGATCATGTGAGAGGACTTAATTTAATAGACTACATTTAAATATATATATATATATATATTTTAAATTAAAATAAACATCCTCTCTCTCACACTTATGCCAGTGTGCCAGTGATCACCCTCCCCTGTGCTATTGTAAATGGGTGGGAGGAGTAGGACGGAGGCTCCACGTCCTCCCGGCGGGGGCTCCTCACTGGCAGGTGAGTCAGTCAGTAGGATACAACCGCAGTGACAACACACAAATGTGTGTGGGGAGGAATTAATTGGCATAACGACTACATTCGGGAGAAACAGGAGTAAAAAGCAACAAAGAAAAAGAAAGAAAATACCCATAACGGATATTTGTTTTACATTTTGGATGATTTTCTTTTCTTTTTTTTTTACAATAATAACATGCCCAAAATAGGGATGCCAGGTTGAAGTTGATTAAACACAATAATCTTATGAATTGAAATTACATTTTTATATATATATACACACATAGTTATTATTATATCCCTCCTTTCCGAATGCCCCCCCTGGTGGCCACCCTGGGGAGCCACGAAAACCTGTGAATTAAACCATAGTCGGCAAAGCCCTGTGGCTGCAGTGTGTTACCGTGTGACTTTGTGTCTTCTAAGAAAATGAAACGCTTGCACACTGATGGGCTTCGTGTAAAGAGAGAGACTTGTAGAGGGTGCAATACATTATTTCATTTTCTTAGTTTACTGTTATTTTTCGCTCAGCAGCACCTGCCCGACACAGGGTGTGGATGTGCCCGTCTTTCTATTCTTTTCATGAGTTTGTGTCTTCACCTTGAACTCCAGCAGACTCTGCATTTGCTCCATGTTTGAAGCCACCATTCCACCACCATCATCCTCATCATCATCCTCATCTTCGTCAATTATCTCGATCTTCTATTTGGAAAACACAGATTACAATATCCATCAGCAGCTAGCAACAAATCATAGTAATTAGAATGACTTCAAGAGCCAAAAAATGAATTAGTCTTATGACAAATGAAATTGACATGACCATGTGCACATGACATGGCAAAAGTCAGGCACATCCTGTCTCAAAGACAAAATCTAGTCCACACATTTGTTCCCTTCAGGCTGGATTATTGCAATTCCTTACTATCAGACTGCCCCAACACGTCTCTAAAGACTCTCCAGCTGGTCCAGAACGTTGTGTAATGACAAGAACTTGGGAAAAAATAGATTTTTCTCCTCCCATAGTAGCTTCTCTGCACTGACTCCCTGTAAAATCCAGAATTTAAAATCCTCCTTCTCACCTACAAAGTTCTTAATGGTTAGGCAATAGGCACCATTATGTCTTAAAGAGCTCATTATCCACTATTACCTCTCTAGAGTATAGTGAGGTAATATGTAATAGAGAGTATGTGTCCGGGTAGCTCAGTTGATAGAGTACAGTGTTTTAATTTTTCTAGTTATGGCTATTGTTGTTGTCTCTGGCCCCTAGTACCAACTGGACAAGATAGATGGCCGCCCATCTAGAGCTAGCCTGGGACCAGACGAATCTGCGAGTGAAAAAAAAATTGTACTCTGCGATTTGGGTCTGGCACCGCTCCATAGAGAATCCATTTCCTGCTCCAGAAGACGGGTGTGACCAATCAGGGCCCAGTATTCGAAAATGGGAGACTGTAATTGGTAGTTGGTTGTATGGCCCCTCGACCAATGGCCCCTCGACCAATTGCGTCGAGGGCCATTGTTTTGATCCCGCCCCTTGGGGAAAAAAACGTCCTCATGGAAGCACCAGACTCATATCCACGCAGTGATATAGTCTGTCTACGCCAGGCTAATCTAGAGCCATGACTGCTTGAAGTTTCTTCCTTTTAAAAGGGAGTTTTCCCTTGCCACTGTCACCAAGTGCTTGTAGTCTGCCTTCAGAGATGAGGTCCAGAAACTGTCTGCATGGTGTTCAGCACACAGTTTGGCACACAAAACCTAAGGAACTCATTATTGATTTCAGAAAGGACAAGGCAGACCCCCCCCTCCCTTTATTCATAAATGGCGACTGTGTGGAAACTGGAATGGGTCCAGTTTTAAATCCTTGCATGGGAACCCTCATCTCTGACAAACCTCTCCTGGTCTGACAACACGGCTGTGCCTTTTTGACCACAGCCGCATCTGCACTTCCTAACAGTGCTCAAGAAAAATTGAATAAATAAAAACAGAATAAGGATATTGCCGTCAATACCCGCATATCTGACTAAATACCTCAAAAAAGTTAGCGACACCCACAGCCACAATACTAGAGGGAGTGTAAACAACGATCTGGTACCACCCACCCATAAAACAAACATGGGTACATTCTCCTTCTACAACACTGCCACCCAGGTGTGGAATGCCCTGACCCCATCCCTAAACAAAAAGAGATCACTGGCTTCCTTTAAAACAGCCCTGAAAATTCACCTTTCAGGAGGCCAAAGGGGGAGGTAGTTATCACTTCTCCCTTAGACAGGCGATCACCCCCCGCCCCTTTCTTTTCTTTACCCCCCCCCCCTTTTCCTGCTCTGTACATATAGTGTTTTATAATTGTGATGATATTGAATGTTTGGTGCAAAATTATATGTTGATGAATTGAATACCTAGGACCCCAATGGAAACAAGATCACAAGGACCTTTTTGGTGTTAGTGTTTCACTGTACTCATGCTGGTTTTACGTTTCTGTTCTAATAAAATATTCAATCAATCAATGATTATTAACCCATTTAGACCAGAGGCCGATTCTAAAAACGGCCTCTAAAACCTAAAAAAATGGTTTTCTGAAAACATTCAAATTCTTACTAAAAAAAATGTATAAAAAATGATGTTGCTATACGTATAGCAACAACTAATGAGACACAGAGGTGGCTCCCGGATTGAAAGGTATAACAACGTATAGGTTACAACAGGTCTAAATGGGTTAAACTGCTTAGTGGTCGTTTATCACTCCTGGATAGAGAGCATTCTGTCTATACGGCATCACAGTGTGGCATGCGGGCTGCTCATGGACCCACTGACAGAAATGTTGCCCAAAGGGTCATAAATACAGCACAAAAAGCTTCAAGCATGGAGCAAACATGGAGCAAATGCAGAGTTTGCTGGAGTTCAAGAAAAGAATAGAAAGACGAATATATAATGTGTGTATATATATATATATATATATATATATATATATATATATATATATTTTAGGGCATTAACGAATAGTGATTTATGGTATTCGAATTATTCGACCCAAAAGTATTCGAATAGTCGATTATTCGGTTTGATTATAAAAAAAATTTAAATTTAAAAATTAAAAAAAAGTTATTTTTTTTTTTTCAATGGCATTGATGACTTGACTCAAGGAATGCGAGTTGACGTCACACCAGAGCTCACAGCTGCGTGTCTGCTCTAGAAAAGCCACTACGTTTTTTTTTTTTCAAATAATCGAATAGCGGTTTGATAGTCGAATAGTCGGTTTGATATTCGAATATTCGAATATTCGACTATTCTGTGAATGCCCTAATATATATATATATACACACACACACATACACACACACACATTATTATTATATCCCTCCTTTCCGATTGCCCCCCCTGGCGGCCACCCTGGAGCCCACGAAAACCTATGAGTTAAAGTCAGCCAAAAATAGTCAGCAAAGCCCCGCGGCTGCAGTGTTACAGTGTGAGTCTTCTAAGCTGCACAGCACTTGTAAAGGGCGCAATATAAGATGTTTCTTTAAATGGAGCTCATCAGTGCGCATTCTGCGCAAGCATTTCATTTTCTTAGTTTACTGTTGTTTTTTCGCTCAGCAGCACCTGCCCGACACAGGGTGTGGATGTGTCCGTCTTTCTATTCTTTTCATGAGTTTGTGTCTTCACCTTGAACTCCAGCAGACTCTGCATTTGCTCCATGTTTGAAGCCACCATTCCACCACCACCACCATCACCATCATCATCATCATCATCCTCATCATCCTCATCATCGTCAATTATCTCGATCTTCTATTTGGAAAACACAGATTACAATATCCATCAGCAGCTAGCAACAACTCAAGAGCCAAAAAATGAATTAGTCTTATGACTAATGAAATGAACAGGTTTTTGGCAAGTAACCTGTTTGAACAATTTGTCATAGTATGTTGAGAAGAACATTAGCACTTGATCTTTTTGTTCAGTAATGACAGCAGTACTACAATATATTATAACCCACAGCTAGTCCATATCTCCCTCTTAACATACAGTGTTTGAAATATTGTCTGAGGAAGAGCCACTTAGGCTCCAAACGTCACGTTCTATGGTGGTAAATACAGTTTAAGCTTTTGGAACATGATTCAGTATGCAGACTATATTTTTACATACAAAAGCAGTGGTTCTCAAAAGTTATTTAATTTCAAGGACCTCCATAACTGTCTGTCTGTGCACGTGACATGGCAAAAGTCAGGCACATCCTGTCTCAAAGACACTGAAAATCTAGTCCACACATGTGTTCCCTTCAGGCTCAGACTATCAGACTGCCCCAACACGTCTCTAAAGACTGTCCAGCTGGTCCAGAACGTTGCTGCGCGTGTAATGACAAGAACTTGGGAAAAAAAGAGCACTGGCTCCCTGTAAAATCCAGAATTGAATCTAAAAGCCATATTATTGGCACTGGGTGAAAAAAAAATGGGTTTACAAAATCGTGGGATAAGCCTCATTATCCGCTATTACCTCTCTAGACTATAGAGAGGTAATGGGTAATAGAGAGTATGTGTCCGAGTAGCTCAGTCGGTAGATTAACCCATTCGATCAGGAAACGCATCTACAAATGTGTTCTAAATCATAACTGGTTTCTAAACTTTTTTGCTATAATATCAACTTTTTTCATGTCAAGGACCACCCAAAATGATGTATGTATTTGAGCGCCGACTCCCCATCTCAAAATATTTAGTTCCAGGGACCACCCAGCAGCAAAGATTTGAGTTACAAATGTTCGCTTAAAAAAAAATATATATATATTTAACGATTTGCACATATTTTCACGAATTAAAAAGAAAATAGCAGATATACAAGCTCATAGCGCGGCACCGAGTACCACGCTATGAGCTTGTATATCTGCTATTTTTGAATAGCCAAAGTGTAAAATAATAGTTATAGCTAAAATCTAAAATGACACAGATGCGTTTCCGGATTGAAAGAGTTAAAATGTTCTAGGTTCGATCCCGACCACTGTCAAATCAGCGTTTTTTCCTAGTTATGGATATTGTTGTTGTCTCTCAATCCAACTGGTCAAGTCAGATGGCCGCCCATCTAGAGCCATGACAGCTTGAAGTTTCTTCTTTTTAAAGTTTTTTTTTAAAGAGTTGCCGCTGTCACCAAGTGCTTGTTGCAGTCTGCCTTCAGAGATGAGGTCCAGAAACTGTCTGCATGGTGTTCAGCAAACAGTCTGGCACACAAAACCTAAGGAACTCATTATAGATTTCAGAAAGGACAAAGCAGACCCCTCCCTTTATTCATAAATGGCGACTGTGTGGAAACTGGAATGGGTCCAGTTTGAAATTCCTGGGAACCCTCATCTCTGACAAACCTCTCCTGGTCTGACAACAACAGAACACTTGAACACTTCCTAACAGTGCTCAAGAAAAATGGAATAAATACAAAATAAAATACAGATAATAAACTGCTTTGTGGTCTTTTATCACTCTGGATAGAGAGCATTCTGTCCTACAGTCATCCTACGCAACCTCAGTGTGGCATGCTGGCTGCACATCCACGGACAGCAAAGCTGCCCTAAGGGTCATAAACACAGCACAAAAAAATCATTGGCTGCCCTTTGCCCTCCCTGGAGGTGAACAGCCTTTCCAGAGCCAAAAACATTACACAAGACTGTTCACAGGTCACCACCGGTTTGACCCGTTGTCCTCTGGCAGCCACTACAGGTCACTCAATACATGAACCACTGTTTTTTATTTCCCTCCCCCAAGGCCAAAAGTAATTGATGAACTTTATGAACGTATGGATGAACTTGACTGCACTTTTGATATATCGTACATCTTATTTATATTAGGATTTGTGTTCTGTGGCTGACTGGCTGTGCCAGACCATGTTGTACTGGGTTTTTAATGTACCAATCAGGAGTGGTACTTTTTAATGTGATGTATGTACAGTAATAATAATAATACAAATAAAAATAATAACAACAACAACAATGCAGTACCACGTTGTTGACCAAGGGGGCAGTGTTAGATACATCTGTTCCGTCTTCATCCAAATCTCTCTGGTAGGAGTCAGTATTGCCATCTAGGACAGAAACACCACCAGGCAGGTTAATCCATCACAGTGGGCTGGGCTACATTCTCCATTTATTATATCTATATTTATATAAGTTATTTTTTAATAACATTTTCAAAAATAGCAAAAATAGCTGATCTACAACCTCACAACACGTTGTATTGTGACTCATTGTGAGCTTATGGATTGGCTATTTCCACTATTCCTCGTATATAGATGAGGCTAAAGTGGTTAATACGAATGATATTGAAATGTACATCGGTTTGTAAAAGATAAACTTCATTTCATTGCATCTTTAAACAGTGCAAGAGAAAATAATTTACATAAAGTGTTATTCCTGTGTGTTTCCATTAATAAAGACATAAAAACATGGGGGTTACACTGTTGAATCCTGTCATTGTGGATTTGTTGATTATCCATCGGTTTGGCCCATAAATATCATGATTATACTTTCAGTCTCATAGCCCTGGTGTGTGTAATCATACCTGCACGCTTAACTGCACAATCATACTGCACATGTTACTGTCTGGTGCAATTTTTACCTTCGGACAAGCAGAGAGATTCCCCATCATTCAGGTCGTCTCCAAATTCGGGGGTTCTTAGCCCATCCCCGTCAGGGCTCAGGCCCATAGGAGAGTCTCTCCCTGGCGATGATGATGTAGTGAACACGGCGGGTCCGCCTTTAGGAGCTGGGATTTCAATGCCCATGAGGCGGTACTTCCTCCTCCGGTTGCTGATCCACGTCTATAGTGGAAAACAGGAACAGATAAGAGCCCAGCCAATATATCGGTCATTATTATTTTTTATAGTTACCGTATATATATATAGTTATTTTGAATAGTGCCCACGGCTTCTTACAGTTACAAATGTAATGTGCAAATGTACAAAAAAAGACCCCAAAGGAGTGGGGACAAAATAATAATAATTATCATTCAAGTTGTCAAATAAGATCTGATGGCGCCAAATCAGATTGATCAGATCAGAACCATTAACTATTTAAGCCACTTAAGCCCTATATACTTTGTCATACAACGAGCAGTGCCTCTCCGGTGTTTCAAACTCGCTGCATTTCAGATTTATCATCTCTTATCTCCAGCAGTATGAGCTGTTTACCTTGACTATCTCAGAGTCTACGTTGAGCTGGTCGGCTGCGGCTGCGATCTTCTCCCTGCACACCGAGCCCAGACTGGTCATTCCTCTGTCCCAGTAGCGTTTCAGCTGGAGCAGGTCTCTGTCGCTGAACTGGGTCCGGTCCTGCAGCTGTACACAAACCAGAACATTCCACTCTTAATAACCAGCATGTAAACCCTGGTTCTGAGTAGCTCCCCTTTCAAAGAAGGCAAGAAATATATCTCAAAATGTGCAATATGATTGTAATAATCAAAAAAACATTTTAATAATACAAAATTTCAATTGATATTGATATATCTATAATATTCTCCTTTACTGGGACTTAATTGAAAAGCATCATCTCTCCATCTCTTTGTTGCTTCTCCTTTATCATTGTGTTATTTACTGCCTTCATTAAATAACTGAACCCATAACCTCCGTGGCGGTGGGCAGGCACTTTACCACTGCGCCACCTGAGTGCTGATTTGCCATTTTGCTGTTGTAATAATGTCGCAGGATTCTGTTTAAAACTCCTCTGTGAATGTATGTCTAAATGGAAACATAACACAAGTTACACAACTAAGCGTGCACCCTTAAAACGGTGAAGGAAAGAGGGAGAATAGCTAGGTTTATTATCTACTTGGTGACAACGGAAGACAGCGAGGAAAGTTTTGTGTATGTGTTGATCAAATGCAATACCCAACAAGCATTATGTGACTCTCTCTCTCTTGCTATATGATTTGAGCCGCTGCGTACGTGAATTGCGCAGCCTACTCTGGCATTTTGAAAAAACGTGTCGCAAGAAGTAACCCATGCTTTTATTCACATTTCTCTGTCAAGTTTTTATTCTGCACGATGATAGAAATCAACATTTTAATACAGTCCGAGCTGAAAACCAGCAAATCTATTCGTTAAGGAAGGAAGCTTGACATTATGGAGATGTAATGAATACGACACTTCAATGTCAAATCACCCGGCTCCACGGATGTAGAATGTGCCAATTATACAGAGACTGGTATGTTTTGATTTGTTTGTGTAGCTCAGACGTTCAGAGCCTTGTGTTAAGTAAGTCGGATAACGATGTGTGTTAACGACGGACTAATTAGTACTTACTGTTCTCTTCCTGGAGTTGTTGAGGAACCAAGGAGCAGCCGTCACACTGACAGAAGTCTAAACACAAACACACAATCAGGTATATAGAAACACACAATTATCTAGTTTAGATTCTACACTCTCTCAGCTTTTGTACCATCTCTCTCTCCTGCACTGTCTTCCTCTAAGCTTTCCTCCTGTCTGTCTCTCCTACAATGTCTTCCTCAAAGATTTCCAACCGTCTGTCTCTGGTACATGGTTATTATAGTTAACTAAAACTAACAAAATAACGAAAACTACGTTAACTGAAATCAATAAAAACGAGAATATAAAAAAAAAAAGATAACTAACTGAAACTGTATTGTGTGTTTACAAAACTAACTAAAACAAACTGAAATTATAGACAAAATGCCCTTAGTTTTAGTTTTTGTCAATTTATAAGCTTTTTGGGATGAATCTTAATGTATTCATTTCGATGTACCAGCTTTATACCAGCTGTCAGCACCACCGTTTTTATTACACAATAGGCCCTTTTCAATCCTGCACCTAACAAATAACCAAAAGTATAAAAAACTAACAATAAAACTAATAAAAACTAACTAAAACTATTAGCATTTAAAAAAATAAAAACTAGCTCTAGAAACTAATTAAAACTAACTGAATTAAGGACTAAAATGTCAAAACGAACTAAAACTAAACTAGAAAGAAAAACCCAAAACTATTATAACCTTGCTCTGGTACCACCAGTGGGATCATTCAAGCCCTACCTGCGTGCTAGATTCCCCTTTGGGTGAGGTCTGTGCTGTGACTGAGTAGCTGCCGTGAGGGAGAGCCATGTTGCTCTGATGGGCTCCAGGTCTGGAGCAAGTAGTAATAGGGGGCGTGTGGCCTCCTCTCACCCCAGACAGGTCAACCCGGGCTGGGCTGAGGCTGGCTGACCTCTGGCCCCTGTGGGCGTGTCTCTGAGCGGACATGTTTGCCAACTCCTCCTCCCTTCGCCATTCGTCTTCTTCGTCTCCCGTTTCCATGGCGATAGAAAAACAGCCACTGGGGTCCGGGGTCCTGTGACTTTCCCTCCTACTGGGGACGAGTCCCTGCCTTAGTCCCCCGGCGTCGGGTTTGTCCGACAGGGTGAAAACCTGCTGGATCCGGGGCGTGTAGTCAGGGGAAGGCCTGGGGGTTTGGACCGGCAGCGAGAGCGAGACCCTGGCTCTGGGCGGGGCCGGAGGGTGAGGCTGGGGGTTGGAGTGAGGCCGAGGCTGGACCTGAGGCTGAGTCTGGGAGGAAGAGGAGGAGGGCCAGGAGCGGGGCTGCACTGTCCCGTACTGCCGAGCCCAGCTGTGAGGTACCGCCCCCGCCCCCTGGGCCGGACCTCCCACTCGACCCGCCTCGCCCAGGGAGAAGCCTCCCTTCCTGGCTGGAGGAGTGTAGACCGCGGGCCCCGAATGCCCCGAGGGCGAGGAGGAGGAGAGGGCCGGGGGCCTCCGAGAGAGCGAGGCCAGCTTGGAGTGGAGCGGGGAGGTGCTGGAGGTGTTTCTGTTGTGCAGCGACAGGCCGAGGAGAGACGAATGGGCGTGGGAAGACAGCTCGGAGTCAGAGTGAGAAGGGAGGGGGACGGGGCGGGGCCTGGGGCGAGAGGCGGAGTTAAGGGAGTAGATCCCCGTCAGAATGACGTCGTTGTTGCTGTTGTTGTTGTTGTTCCCGGCGCTGAGGGGCGAGGAGGAGGTGGAGGAAGACGTCGACGAGAAAGCGGGGAAGGAGGTGGACAAGGGGACGAGGCGGGGCCGGTTCTGGATGTTCCGGGCGGCGGCCATCTCGGCCGTCAGCATGGCACCGGCCACCAGCGCACCCCCCGTCAGACTGTGGTGATTGGACAGAGCACCGCCTGCCAGCGTGTGATTGGGCAGCAGTCCCCCCGCGAGTCCCTGATTGGATAAGGAATGGGACAGGCCGCCTCCGTTCTGGTCGGCCTTGGAGGCCAGCTTACGTCGTTTGTTGCCGACCCACGTCTGCAGGGAGCGGAAACATCGAGTCAGTAAAGTCACTTAAAAGCTGCATCTGGAAATAATGTTACTGAATGAAACATAATTTTAACCAATCTGTATGGTAAACTCTGTTAAATACAATATAACTACAAGTACATCTGGAGTGGTTGGAGGTGGTCTCCCTACTCGGGTAGGACACCAACTGGTTGACTAGTACTGCCTGAAGCGCAACGATATACCCCAATATACCCCTCAAGCAGTATGGGGAATTGATGGAGATTGGATGAGCGGCCGAAATGTGGCCTGTCACACGAGAGACCCCAGTTTTTAATTGTTCGGGAAGGACATAAAACAGATTGCAGGTTTATAGCAGTGGTTCTCAAAGTTTTTCATGTGAAGGACCCCCAAATTGACACTTATTAGCCCACAGACCCCCATTTGAAAAGATATGCCAAGCTCTACCAACCATTTTAATTTCAAGGACATGCATTAGGCTACAGACCCCCATTTAATGGCTCTATCTCTGGGACCCCAATTTATATTGTAAAATCAATGTTAATTTAACTCAGAGAGTGTACAAAAGTTACAGACCCATAAGGGTTAATTTGGTTCCTAACTATCTATCATTTAGCTCCCTCAAGGACCCCTGGGGGTCCCCGGAACCCACTTTGAGAACCAATGGTTTAAAATGTTTTTTCCCCCCTAAAACATGAGCACACACACACACTCACTCACACTCACACACACACACACACACACACACACACACACACACACACACACACACACACACACACACAGTTTGCAGGCCTACCCGGACCACACTGAAGTCCAGTTTGCTCTCCTGAGCACATTGCAGTATGTGCTGAAAACAGGCTTTGCTCTGGTTGGTCATTCCGTTATCGTAGTAACGCTCCAAGATCCTCTGCTGATCCACCGTGAACACCGACCGCAGGTTCATCTGCAACACCAGCACACAACACGGTTATGTAACACTAGAACACCAGTATAATACCAGCAAACAACACTGTTACACCATTACATGACACTAGAACAGTGTCTATCAACCTTTTTTGTGCCAAGGCACACCTGGCATAGCCAAAAGATCCCAGGGCACACCTAGATATACGGTATATATATATATAATTATATATATATATATATACGGTATATATATATACAGACACACTAGGGGTGTGCCGACACTCATTTCACGATACGATACACATTTTTTTATTATGAAAATATATGAGGGAGAAAAAAATCAAATGCAAACAAATATTTATGTTTTTGCATTATTCAGACATGCAAACTTGTAGCTTTTCAGCTTCCACTAGCCGTTTTGAATCCAAATAGGGCAATAGTGTGACACCTGACCCGAAAAAAAAACTGCAATTTTTTTTTTTTCAACCTTCTTCAAACGGCGCGGCACACCTCAGCAGTAGCCCCGGACCAAAATTGGGACGTTTGCCAGGGTTGATAGACACTGCACTAGAACACCATATGGTCCATGACCATATATGGGCATATCGGTCGGATCTGTGGCTCTGGACAACCGAATCTCTGCATCGGTCAGTCCTTGTCCCCTTTATGCCCATATATGGAGATCGCTCATGTCATCAGTATATGCCCATATATGGGCATGCCAACTTTTGTGCCCATATATGGAGCTCACTGATTTGTTTGCGGCTGATGCCATAATGACACATAGAGGTTAGACAACACACTCCATATTTGGGCGTAGCTGCATTGGGAACTCCTTATATGGTTGAGTCAGAGTGATGTCAGAGGTCCGCCCCCTTGCCCGCTGGCCCTCCAATATAGGATTACATAAAAGGCCAGGTCTGGTCTAAGGCTCCGACTTATATTCCTGACTTACTCTCCCCATAAGAACAAGCGTGTAGATGGCGTCTCCATGAAAACGAAGAGGAATCGCAAGTTTGGGATTCAAAATAAGTGATAAAGATGGCAGGTGATACCGCTGACAAGAAGGATGCCCCCGAAACTTCGGTAAACAAGGACAGAGAGAGGAAACGCAGTCGTTCACGAGAGCGAATAGAGCGGAAGCGCCATCGATCACGTGAACGCCGCTCCAAATCTCTTGACAGAGATCGGCACGACAACAGAGACAACAAGGATCGTGAGCGGGACAAGGACAGAGATCGGGGCCGTAGAGATAAGGATGGCGGCCATCGCCGTGATAAGGATCGCGGCAGGAAGTCCAGAAGCACATCACCTAGATCAAAGGACAGGATAAAGCGAGAGAAGGACATAAAGGGAGAGGAGGATGAAGAGGAGAAGAAGAAGAAAGAGAAGTTCCAGCCGCTGTCTCTGGAAGAACTTCTTGCAAAGAAGAAGGCAGAGGAGGAGGCCGAGGCCAAGCCCAAGTTCCTGTCCAAGGCAGAGAGAGAGGCAGAGGCTCTGAAACGGAGGGAACAGCAGACGGAGGAGAGGAAGAGGTTTATTGAAGAAGAGAGGAAGAAGAGAAGGATGTTCCAGGAAACTGGAAGAAAAATGATGGAGGACCCCCAGGAGAGAGACAGGCGAGAGCGGAGAGAGCGGATGGAGAGAGCACAAGAGAACAACGGAAATGAAGAAGATGACGGACGTCAGAAGATCAGAGAGGAGAAGGATAAAAGCAAAGAACTCGTAGCCATCAAGGAGCGCTACCTGGGCGGCATGAAGAAACGCAGGCGAACACGTCACCTAAACGACAGGAAGTTTGTCTTTGAGTGGGACGCTTCAGAAGATACGTCCATCGACTACAACCCCATTTACAAAGAGAAGCACTCGGTGCAGCTGTACGTCCGAGGGTTCATCGCCGGCATCGACCTCAAGCAGCAGAAGAGGGAGCAGTCGCGTTTCTATGGCGACCTGATGGAGAAGAGACGCACGCTGGAGGAGAAGGAGCAGGAAGAGGTGAGGCTGAAGAAGGTGCGTAAGAAGGAGGCCAAGCAGCGCTGGGACGACAGGCACTGGTCCCAGAAGAAGCTGGACGAGATGACGGACAGGGACTGGCGTATCTTCAGGGAGGACTACAGCATCACCACCAAGGGAGGCAAGATCCCCAACCCCATCAGGAACTGGAAGGAGTACACACTGCCCCCCCACATCCTGGAGGTCATCGACAAGTGTGGCTACAAGGATCCCACGCCTATCCAGAGACAGGCTATCCCCATTGGCTTACAGAACCGTGACATCATCGGTGTAGCTGAGACGGGTAGCGGTAAAACAGCTGCTTTCCTCATTCCTCTGTTGGTATGGATCACCACCCTGCCAAAGACTGACAGGATTGAAGACTCGGACCAGGGTCCCTATGCAGTCATCCTGGCTCCTACTCGTGAGCTGGCCCAGCAGATCGAGGAGGAGACCATTAAGTTTGGTAAACCTCTGGGCATCCGCACCGTGGCGGTGATAGGAGGAATCTCCAGGGAGGACCAGGGCTTCCGTCTCAGGATGGGTTGTGAGATTGTGATCGCCACCCCTGGTCGCCTCATAGACGTGCTGGAGAACCGCTACCTGGTGCTGGGCCGCTGTACCTACGTGGTGCTGGACGAGGCCGACCGCATGATAGACATGGGCTTCGAGCCCGACGTGCAGAAGATCCTGGAGTACATCCCCGTCACCAATCAGAAGCCAGACACCGACGAGGCGGAGGACCCCGAGAAAATGATGATGAACTTTGAGTCTGGGAAACACAAATACAGACAAACGGTCATGTTCACAGCCACCATGCCTGCAGCTGTGGAGAGGCTGGCCAGGAGCTACCTGAGACGCCCTGCTGTGGTCTACATCGGCTCTGCTGGAAAACCCCACGAGAGGGTGGAGCAGAAGGTCCTGCTCATGGGCGAGGGAGAGAAGAGGAAGAAGCTGCTGGAGGTTCTTTCTCGTGGCTTCGAACCTCCCATCATCATCTTTGTCAACCAGAAGAAGGGTTGCGACGTGCTGGCCAAGTCCCTGGAGAAGATGGGATACAATGCTTGCACGTTGCACGGCGGCAAAGGACAGGAACAGAGAGAGTTTGCTCTCTCCAACCTGAAGGCGGGAGCCAAGGACATCCTGGTGGCCACAGACGTGGCTGGTCGAGGTATCGACATCCACGACGTCTCCATGGTTCTCAACTACGACATGGCCAAGAACATCGAAGACTACATCCATCGTATCGGTCGTACGGGTCGTGCCGGAAAGAGCGGCATGGCCTTGACCTTCCTCACCAAGGAGGACGCGTCCGTGTTCTACGACCTGAAGCAGGCCATGATGGAGAGCCCGGCGTCCACCTGCCCACCAGAGCTCACCAACCACCCCGACGCGCAGCACAAACCCGGTACCATCCTCACCAAGAAGAGACGAGAGGAGACCATCTTCGCTTGAACCCTGGAGGAGGACCCCCAAAGCTTTGTTACCCTGCTGCTGCACCCACAGAGCACTTGATATTATCGTTGTTGCTGCTTGTTTTCTTTTTGTAAATGTAATGCCCTACTTAAATCGTACAAGACTGTTGTGCAGAAAGTAGCAATGCGTTGTGAGTTTGTAGATCGGCTCTTTTCGCTATATTAAACAAAATGTTGTAAGTGTAAAAAAAAAAAAAAAAGGAAAAAAAACCGTGTAGCCCGAGATCCTCAGGCAAAGCTCTGCTGGTCATTCCAAAGTGTCGGTCAAAAGCAAAGGGAGAAAGGGCTTTTGCAATCAGAGCTCCGACACTTTGGAATGCTCTTTGCCTGAGGAAATCAGGCTCACTTAGTCTGTGCCTTGTTTTAAATCCCTTCTTAAAACACTTTTACAAAGATGCTTTTAATGCATTGTCCTTTCATTCTTCTGTGAAGCACTTCGGTGAAGCACTTTGTAACACCATTTGTGATAGGTGCTATACAAATACAAGTTTATTATAATTATTTCTTATTATAGTATGACACCAGTATAACAGTATAACACCAGTGTACTCTTCTTGGGACACATCTGTATTGCTGGTTTTCTACCCTAACTAACAGGACGTTGCAGTGACCTGGCATCACATTTGTCTGGCCGTCTGGGGCAGTGGTTCTCAAACCTTTTCAGGCTGTGATCCCCCAAAATAATCATATTTGAACTGGGGACCCCCAACCTGATAAGCACTTGGAATGTAGGAGTTGAGGCATTCCATTTAGTTTGACTCAAATTTTTGCCTATTTCTTATATTATTTGACAATTTGGCCAATGTTTGAATCGTTTATTGATTACTTTTGATGCAGTAATGGTCTTTTTATTTTATTTTTTGAGGTATTAAAAGGGCCTTTGTTACATGTGAGGGTTCTGTTTATATTATTTTATATATTGCACAGTGATTTGGTAGTCCCACTGACTCCTGCTCATTCAGTTCAGGTCCTACGTGACCTTAAATTGTCACTTCACTGTCATTTGGGGTCCCCCTCAAAATCATGTGGGGACCCCCCTGGGGGTCACGAGACGCCCGACCCACAGGTTGAGAACCACTGGTCTAGAGGGGTGGTTAAACGTGTAACACCAGGTCGATGTAGTTTACCTCCTGGTAGAATGTAAAAACCAGCAGTACCAGGGGTCCCCCACAAGGACCATCAGTACCAGGGGTCCCCAACAAGGACCATCAGTACCAGGGGTCCCCAACGAGGACCATCAGTACCAGGGGTCTGGATTAAGAGCGTCTGCTAAATGCCTAAACTGTAAACTGTAGGGGTCCCGAACAAGGACCATCAGTACCAGGGGTCCCCAACAAGGACCATCAGTACCAGGGGTCCCCAACAAGGACAAACAGTACCAGGTTTCCCTCAACCATGGACCAAGCAGCGGATACAACACTTACTAAACCCACAGTCTGCAGGCCGGCGGGTTGCAGGCCGCGTCTCTCTGGCCAGGCGTCCATCCTGCTGCTGGAGGGGAACGGGGGGGCAGCCATAAGCAGGCTGTGAACGACACGGCTCGGCCCTCCTGGTCGTCAGTGTGTCTAACGTAGCTCTGTCCTGATGCCACGCATCCTCACTCAGTGGGTACGGAGCTCTGCCGGGGGCGACAACGGTCGAGGAGAGAACCAGGAAGAAGGCATGGCGTACACAGGACTCTGCAAAACGAGAGGAGAAAGGGCATCAGAACCGACCAGAAGACACTTTATGGCAGTGGTTTTAAACCTTTTTCATATCAAGGTCCATTATTTATTGGGCATTTGAGCCACGGACCACCGCTTGATGAGATTTAGACTCTCAGACCCAAGACTTGTTGGTACCATTAGGAGAGATAACAGGAAAACGTTGATCAAAAGAACAATTATTCTACATTCTCTAATTGTGTAGACTTATTGTAAATTAAGTAATGCAGATGTTTAACAACCGAATGGACCCCTCATTTTACGCGCTCAAGAGTTAAAGATCTATAAGGGTCCATTTGGTTTCCAACTCACCATCATTTAGATGGGGACCACCTGGAACCCCCTCAAAGACCACTGGTGGTCCCCGGACCACTGGTTGAGAACCATGGTGATCGAGAAAAACACTGCAGCCAAAAATGTGCAGTATGTGTGCACCCAACAGGAGTAGCCTACCTCCTAAAGTCATGTGACAGCCTATACTACCTCATGGTGCTTGCACGCTGCACGACTTTGGCCATCTTATGCAATCATGACATCATGTCACACACTGTGAGACATGAAAACGGTGAAATCGTGATTATCCACCTTGTCAGACTGTACAAATTTGAAATTAGTCTAACCTGTTACATTCCACAATGAAATTGTGACCTACGTCAGCTGAATGTGCTGGGGGGGAGAGAGAGAGACTTGGAGAAAGGACATGATGGTTGGCAATTCTCCAAAAGGACCTGACATTTTTCACACTATGAAATCTGCACATAGACTAGCCGATATACAGTATTTAACACATGAAACCTGCAATGCTGTTGGTAGAAGTAGCAGTTTCAATTAACTCCCCTGTATTTTGATATGTTGGTCGCTGTTCTTGACCTAGCCTTGACGACCATGCAGGCTTATGCAAAGGTTAAATGTAATTTAGATAGCAGATGTTATTAGACAGATGGCAGGTTCATTTGTTGACCTGGCATCCTATGGTTTGTGTAGTTTCAACGTACAGATTATATATTTTTTTGATATTATACTGTTTAGACTGATGATTGATTCTTGGTTTACCTATGATCCTAGATTACTATCTCTATGCATTTGATGTATTACCTTGTGTCGTCCTTGCTTACCGTAAATCGCTCTCGATTGAGAGCATCTACTAAATGCCTAAATTGTAAATTGTAACTGTTTGATGTTTATGTAGTGAACGTTTCTGACCTCGCCAGAACTGTCATAGAACTTTTGGCATCATCTTTATCCTTTGAGTTTTGTAGATAAATGCATAAGCAATATTTAAAAACTTGATTAGGTATGATGAGATAATCACCTAATCTAATCTGAAAGATAAAATTGTATTAATCAGTGTTGAAATACAGTGTTACAGACGTAATCCAATATCACCGTTATCCTACATGATTCGTTTTTAGATGAGTTTATACACAAGATATGAAACGGCTTGAGAACTCATAATGAAACACTATGAATATGATTTATAATCTTCCGCTAAACCAAATAACAAATTTGTGTGAAAAGACTAAACAAAACCGAAAACCTCATCATCATCTGTTGCGAACTTGCGATTCACCCCTGTGTGAGCTTGTAGAGCGGCTATTTTCACTGCTTTTGCACGACACTGTCATACTACAAAGTATAACTATCTTTGACTATCTTAAATACCAATCACATTGATATTTGCTTAACCCTGTCTTAACCTCTACCCTGAGCCATCCCAAAGCTTCATGGGTGTTCCTAGGATAGCTGTAAATAATCAACATGCCTTCTTAATTGAGTATCTGTGTATATAGTGTGTTAGGTCACCGAACGAAAACACTTTGCAGTTTCCTATATTTATTTTTTACTATTGTCCTATACATCTCTTGCACATATTGTATTTTTTTTTTTACTGTATCTTGCTCAGACTTACCACAGTTCAGCACGTCATATTTTATGCTTTTGCACTATGTACGTATATACTTTACCCAGCCATCTGTTGCATGTATATACAGTAGAGTCTATTCTAATATCCTTTTCCAATCCTAAATTGTCTGTATATATTGATATTTTTTGCACACATATAAGGTTATTCAGACATGTTTAATATGCTTTACACACAAAAACTCTTTGAAATCTTGCGAGTGAGTATACTTAATGCGGTATCTATTGTTGTATGGTTGTATATAGCTGTATTTATTGCTGTATTTATTGCTGATTGTGAACTTTTTTTTAAACTTTTTAAATCTTTGCAGTTGCAACACCTTGAATTTCCCCCTGGGGATTAATAAAGTGTTATCACACAATGTGTGATGATGCAGCAAAAATAATTGATTTTATAGTAGGGTGTGTAGACTAGAGTGCTTTTAGCCTTGGATCAAGACTATCATAGATGTATTTTATCTATTTTATTAAGTCTGACTTTTGCTTTCTATGAAAGCCTTGATCCAAGGCTTGAGTGCTTGAAAATCTGTGGTTGGAAGCTGAATGTTGACAAATGTGCTGTTTATAAACCTCTAATGAAATTGTATCCTTTAGAAATATATACTTATAATGTCACGTGCATAGTTACTATGTAGTCACATCATTCTGTACTGTACCACTACTCATTTTGGTGTAACAGAGATGTGTGTACTGTGCAATAATTCTGACAGTCAGCTGCGCTTGGCTGCAGCAGAACATGGAAATATCTTAATAACTGATGCTAAAAATGTAGACAAACGTTGCGTCACATCAGGAAACAACCAACCAACCATGACGACTGGGATCTGACAGTGCATTATTTATATATAAACAGAAACTACACACACACACACACACACACACACACACACACACATAGAGAGAGAAACCAGACACCGTGTGGACAGGAATACCAAAACGCTCGCCCAAAAACACAGTCGCACCGGGGCAAATCCGGCGACCTCGGAACAGTCGCCACCTGGTAGTCCCAAACGTAACCTCAGTAAACTATGCCTAAACCTAACCTTATTCCTAAACGTAACCTCAGTAAACTATGTCTAAACCTAACCTTAATTATTCCTAAACGTAACCTCAGTAAACTATGCCCAAACCTAACTTTATTCCTAAACGTAACCTCAGTAAACTATGTCTAAACCTAACCTTATTCTTAAACGTAACCTCAGTAAACTATGCCTAAACCTAATCTTATACCTAAACGTAACCTCAATAAACTATGCCTAAACCTAACCTTATTCCCAAACGTAACCTCAGTAAACTATGCCTAAAAACCTAACCTTACTCCTAAACGTAACCTCAGTAAACTATGCCTAAACCTAACCTTATTCCTAAACGTACTCTCAGTAAACAATGCCTAAACCTAACCTTAATCCTAAACGTAAACTCAGTAAAATATGCCTAAACCTAACAATATTCCTAAACGTAACCTCAGTATACTACATCTAAACCTAACCTTATTCCTAAACGTAACCTCAGTAAACTATGCCTAACCCCAACCTTATTCCTAAACGTAACATCAGTAAACTACGTCTAAACCTAACCTCTGTAAACCTATGCCTAAACCTAATTCCTAGACGTAACCTCAGTAAAACTGTACCAAAACCTAACATTACTCCTAAACTTAACCTCAGTAAAACTAAGGTTATAACCTTATTCCTAAACGTAACCTCAGTAAAACTACGCCTAACCCTTAATTTATTTCTAACCTTATCCTCAGTAAAACAAATACTCAAATACAAGAACCGCTGGGGGCGAGCGGTCCGCGAAAGAAATGGGGGCGAGTGTGTTTTGGGGCGAGCCTTCCGGTTACCGTGGACAGGACTTCCCTACACAGACAGACAGACAGTAAACAAACAGCTCCATAATGTAACGTCCTACACGAGGAAGAAGGGATCGCATTGTCTCCGAAAAACTTCAATGAACTTTTATTTCTCACAAACCAAACCGCAACTTATATAATCTATACGGAGTCGGGAATAGGCTACTATACCCAAAAGCAAGAATAACGTTATTACATGTTTACATGCAACAACATAATATGTATTCCTAGGTAAGTTTAAAGTTGCCAGTGTTATTTCCTGGATAGGAAGCGTGTCTTGTCTTTATGCCGATATTGACACAATACATTTAAACGTGAGGCGAGCCACCAACCCACCAGACACACACAGACAGACCCACCGACCCCCAGACACACACAGAGAGAGAGAGAGACCCTTAACATTAGGCCCGGGCGGCCATCACTAGCCAGCTTTAGCTTTAGCATTAGCCTCTGCTCTCCCAGAGGATACATAGCTGCTGCCTGCGGTTGAACTTTTCCATTCCTTCCAGATCTCTGATTTCTCAAACCCCCTCGCCACGGATGATTCCCCCCGAATCATCCGTTGCGGCGCGGCGGACAGATCGCGAGATGTGCGTGAAATCACCGCAAAGAAGTGAGATCACTCCCGTTACGTACCCTTCTGGATGTCAAAATCAACGTTCCCAATTCAGCAGATTTCTTCTTTCAACCCCCTCTTTTCGCTCAGACAATGAAATCACAACGTCCGATCATCAATTCTAATCATGATTGTGACGTATCGGCAGACAGGAGCCAATGGGGGGAGCCGAGGGGTCCGTCCGGTTCCCCCTTGTCCCGCCCACCGTTGACTTTGCTCAGGAGGAGAAAGAGATGGAAGAGAGAAGGAGAGAAAAGGAGGTGGGGAGATGGAGGCATGGAAGGAAAGGGTAGAAATTAGACAGATGGATGGACTGGAGCGATGAAGAGAAGGAGAGAAAGGAGGTGGGGAGATGGAGGCATGGAAGGAAAGGGTAGAAATGAGACTGATGGCTGGCTGGAGTGATGAAGAGAAGGAGAGAAAAGGAGGTGGAAATGGAACTTATCTTTCTCCGCCTCCTTTCTCTCCATCTCTTCATTGCTCCATCCATCTGTCTCATTTGGATGGAGCGATGAAGAGAAGGAGAGAAAGGTGGTGGAGAAAGCGACTGAGGGATGGATGGAAGAGAAAGGAGGAGAAGAGGTCACGACCATGATGACACAGATCTCAATTCAAGATTAAATTATTTTTTTTTGTAACATCTTATTGTATGAGTAGCCTACACACGAGTAAAATTCCACAGCATTGTAGCTGCAATAACAACAATAACAATCTACAAAACAACTTTTAAGTGGTCAAACTAGTAGTCTGTGTTACTGTTTTAATAGTTTAAAGCCGGTTTGTCGGCTGACTGAAACTGCCTGTGATCTCTGACTGACCTCAGACAAACAGGATTTGTATCAACAATTCAATGCCATTAAAATGCTTTATTGGCATATGGCACATAACAATTTGTGCCAAGATGTCTAAATACAAAGGGAAAGTCATAAACTTTACAGCTTTTTGTTGATCTATTTTTAATGTATTTAACTAGGCAGACAATTAAGAACGAATAGATTTTTTTACAACTCTGGGCTACAATAAATTAACATTCAGGTGAAAAGCAAATAAAAACAAAGCAATATTATGACAATAAAAATGAATGCAGAGTTTGTTTTTGGAACCTTCAACAAAATAAGATGAGCAGAACGGGTGTTGTATAGTAGATGAGGTATGCAACAAATGACACAGATGGTGGGGGGAGGGGGTTGGGGGCAAACCAAGGATAGTTTTGTATATTAAAATGAAGCAATGAATATTTCAGCAGGTGTAAAGATGGCCAGTTTAGAGAGGAGTATACAGTGTGGTGTGTCCTAAAGGGATCATTTGCAGCAAACTGGATAGCAGAGTGATAGAGGACATCCAAGATTTTGTAAGCCAGCCCTTGCAAGCCGATCTGCAAATTACATCCTCATTGTTAAACGTGGGAAGGATGGTCATTTGTACAAGGGTTATTTTAGAAGAGGAAATGAAAGTGGAACGCATCCTGTAGGAAACTATTTTTGGTTACTTTAGAGGTCAAGCACTTTACAGCTTTTGCATAAGAACCTGTTGTTGGTCGCTGTTCTATTATACAATAATAATAATAAATCGTATTATTATTATTATTATTATAATTATTATTATTATTATTATTATTATTATTATTATTATTATTATTATTATTATTATTATTATTATTATTATTATTATTATTATCATTAGTGAGGAACCAGAACATTTTTTTTTAACTTTTATGTATCTGTACACAAGATGGAACAAGAAAGAACCTTGATAAACTGTCAAAATACATGAATTAATAAAACAAAATCTATAATTACTTACATGCTTGTATATGAATATTTGTAAGTGTGCATGCCTGCTATGGGTGTTGCTGTGTCTTGCGAGGGCACAGATGATAAATTATATGTTTGTAGATTATATTTTAACTTGGTTACAGGTTAATAATTGGCAGTGAGTGTTTGGCATGGCCTCTCTGTCATTCCAGTTTCCATAAACAGCTGTGGGAAACTTCTTTTTTCTGAAACTTCGTTTCTAAGTTACACTTTCCCACACACAGCTTGATAGTCGACATCTAAGGATAGTCTAATCAAAACATTTATTATTTTAAGATTAGATGTCCTGTATTTTTTTGTTTTTGACAGTATAGCCTGTCTGTAGACATTTTCAGCCATGAAACAGCAGGAGTCGTGTTACAGGGTTCCCACAGCAATGCAAATCATGAATGGAGCTTTATGCCTCTAAACCCAAGACTTAGTGCATTGATTTAACCTATTAATCGGTCAAGATTATGTTTAAGTTTATTGTCACATCAAAAGTTTACAGGTGTAAAAGAGTGGGTGGAATTTTTCATACAAGCTCAGCTCCAGTTGCTTTGCAGTTTGAAAAATACTCATTAGAATGAAGGGTTCATGGTTCAGGTACTCTTGATAGTTAAAGGGAGGTTTCTTAGACAGAAGCATTATTAATAATAATAACAATAAACAAATACAATAACAACGTGGAAAAACGAATAATGAATCAAAAAGATGCAGTTTGACAGTTAAGGTGCTGTGCACAAGGTCTTCTTACTGTGTGTACATAGTCTATCTATTATAAACATCTGCATGAAAAAGCTGTGAAGTGACCTGTGCCAGTGTCCATGGCATTGTTCAACACACAATAGAAAAAGAAACAAAATAAACATACATTACTTAGATAGTAAGGCACAGTGAAATGGATGATGACTTTAGAAAAGTAAGACACAGTGGAATAGATGATGACGAATATTACACTCTCTTGTGCAAGAAGACATAACATTTAGCAGCAGATATCAGACATACATGTGTGCATTAAGATGCCAAGTATGCCAGCATTGGAGTGTATTCAAGGTCATACAGTATGTGCATGAAGTGACAAGGCTGTGTAGCAGCGAATGACATGGCACCAGACCTCAGGTCTTGCGCAACAGCCCGATAGTTGACAGGTGGTTCATACAAGTATGTGTTTGTGAATTTGTGAAATGTTTGTATTAAAGGGGAATTTTGGATCATTTATTTCTTACCTTTTCTATGATGTTATGATATCCTAGGATGAATGGTACAGTAGACAAATTTCATAACTCCATCCCAGGTCCGCCACAGCAAAAAACGTGCACCAGGCCTTGCGCTAGATCGCATATTTTGATGGTCCAAAATTCCTCCATAAAGAGCTTGCTGAATAGCAGCTGGACCGATTTGTGAAAAACAAGTAAAGGGACTGGAGGCTGGAACTATTTAAACCCTACAGAATATACTTTTTTGTATGACAATTTGTATGATTTCTTCTTTGGCCTAATGGGAATGTCCTTGCAAAGTTTCATGGCAATCGGATGCTGCGTCCATTATGTAGATGCCAATCTTAGCCAGTCAGGATGGAATATAAAAAATCGGACAGATCCGTCTTCATCACATGACTATAGAGATAATGTGTACCGATTCGCGTGATGTTTGGACAAAATCTGTAGGAGTAATATAAAAAAATTGTTTTGCAAAAATCAGCCTCCTGGTGGTGCTATACAAGGCCAATGTGAAAACTTTGGGGGAGAGGTTTTTCCTTTGCCTCTTGGGAGTGTGAGTGCAAAGTGTCACACCTGTCCAGTTATAGGTAAAAACGTGAATTGGCCTGATATTGCGCCACCATGAGGCCGATTTGAAAAATATAGAATAGCATTTCTTCCTTGGCCTAGTAGGAATATGCTGCTGTGCATGCAAAGTTTCATGGCAATTGGACGCTGCATTCATGATTTGAGGCATTTGTCCAAAACGGACTGGCACTCCTGCAAACTTTGGAAGCCAATCTTTGCAGGATGGAATATGAAGAATTTTACAGATATGTCTTGATTTATGAGGGTTGCCAACCCTCCTTGATTCTGTAGGAGTTTCCTTGATTTTGACCACATCTCTTCGAGGACTTCTTGATTGTAATTGATCCTTGATTTCTCCTTGATTGGGGGATTTCTGCCATTTTGCATGGCAACCTGTGTCAGAGATAAACATCCCTGCAAGTGTAGTGGAACGCAGTGAGCTGGGATTGAACCCAAGGCTCCCACTCGCCAGTCCGACGTGTTACCAGTCATGCCAATAGGGCTGAGCCCGATTGGCAGGTCTGTTGCACGCCGATTCTGGCTAATTTGACTGTGGGGGCTACAATCACCCCCCCGATCTTTGGAGCGCGTCCTCGCGCTTCACACTTCACGCCGTGGACCACCGTACACGACGTCCCTCATGTCCCTCACGCGAGGATATTACGCTCCTCGTCCTGCCGACTACGCCAGATTGTAGTGGAACGCAGTGAGCTGGGATTAAACCCGAGGCTCCCACTCGCCAGTCCGACGTGTTACCAGTCATGCCAATAGGGCTGAGCCCGATTGGCAGGTCTGTTGCACACCGGTTCTGGCTAATTTAACTGTGGGGGCTACACAAGCAAGCCACTTTAGGGTTGGCCCAGCTGCCCCAGCCAGGGACAATTTGCGCTGTTTGTTGGGTTTGACAATTCACATGCAAATCATAGGCTGTATATTGCTTTTCTGTTGGAAAGTGTGAATGGTTCTCTCATGCTCCAACCCCCCCCTGTCTGTCTGTCTATCGGTCTCTCTCTCTCTCTCTCTCTCTCTCTCTCTCTCTCTCTCTCTCTCTCTCTCTCTCTCTCTCTCTCTCTCTCTCTCTCTCTCACTATCTCTCTCTCTCTCTCTCACTCTCTCCCAGTCGCTTAATGTATATATTATGACTGAATGAACTCCATTCCCACATACAGTGTACATATACACTCATGTAGTTATAAATTGTAATAGCATCCAATCATAAAAAGATATTAACTTTTAAGTGATGAATGGTTATTATTAAAGATGGCTCTTTAATTGCTTCAGTCATCAAATCAATTTCTGCAGGCCTACTTTTAGCCTTTTAATGGATGAAATTACAAAATGTACCCATCATTATCCAATGCTAGTAAAGCATGAAAAGTAGGCCATCAAACTCCCTAAATTCACCAGAACACAGGAAATTACATCTACCCTGTTAAAAGTTTCTGGAGGACGACCCCCAGACCACCCCGCTAGGGCCCGGGGGCGTGGTCAGTGGCAGCCCCCCACCCTCCCCAATCTCTTTGATTCTCACAGTCAAATGTTGGCAGGCCTGAGAGATGACTAGATAATGTGTACCGATTTGCGTGATGTTTGGACAAAATCTGTGCTATAACATGCCGATGTGAATAATTTGGGCCCGAGGTTCTGCTCTGGCCTCCAGGCAGTGTGTGAGCACAGTTTCAGTTGATCGGGCCAACGGTGCCAGAGATGAGCTGTACACAGACAGACGGACACACACAGATACATAAGGACGGACAGGGGTGAAAACTTAAGTGGCGTACATACTAGACGGAGATGGGGATTGACGTACGTCGGGGGTGAGGAACTGGTACGTTCTTTACGTCAGTGCATTCAGTGCATTCTTATATGCGTGATTAGGGACAAGAGGCTATTCATCCTCCAGAGGGAAGCAGTGAACGTACGCCAGGTACGTCAGGTTGAGCTCAGAGCTCAACCTGACGGATGACATAATCGACGGACAAACCCCCCATCCCCCCTCCCCTTTTTGGTCTCCCCCTCCGTTCCTTATGCTTACTTAAGGGTCTTACGTCGAGTATGAATAGGCCGTCTTCGCCACGCCTTCGGCCTGGCAGAGGCAATAACAAATGAATGAGGTATGTAAATCAGTGGATCAGAGTGAGGTGGGAGAGTGTTGTATGAGTGATCAGTGGTTAGATAGAAATGTTGTATGGCGAGAAACAAAGTAACACACACAACGAAACCAAAATGGGCACCTTGCCCAGAGGAGAGAGATAGAACAAAAGAGACACAGCCTTGGCCCTGTTCATGGCCTGTAGCTGGTTAGAGACCTTTAATTGAAGCACTTTGAGGTTTTTGAGATTTTTCGGACACCAGAGTGAAAGTGGTTAAATTAAAGGCCTCTAACCAGCTGCAGGCCATGAACACATCAGCTACCTGTGTTAAAGTAACTGTGCAAATTAAGAAGAGCATCGAACAGTTTATGGATCCTTGGAATAAGCAAAACATAGATAACGTAAAATCAACCTGGAAGAAGGACCTGAAAGTTCACTATGAAATGGCTGATTGGAAGGCGAGCATCCTTTCCTGTTGTTGTACATTTTGCTGCAATAGACGAGACTCCTTACAAAATGTTGCATAGAAATCTGTGCACCGGATTGTTCTGCAATCTCAAAATTCTGGTCCTCAATTTCCAAAGAGGTAAATATTATTTTCAAATGCAAAATTGAAAAGAAACCAGGTCTATTTCTACGTAGCCTTCCAGAACGGACCATGTCCCTGAACTCATCTAGTGTTATGCTTCTCCAAAAATGATTAGTTCTGGCTAGGAAATGTATTATTTTTAATTGGATCATGGATAAACCACCAACAGTTACAAAGTGGTACCGGGAAATCTATAAACTTTTACCCATGGAGAGAATGAGTGCTAGGTCTAAAGGCAATGAAGATATCTTCACAAAATATGCACACCTTTGCTTGACCACTTACCATCTGATATGGTTGTCCTCAGTTAGAGACTTGAGTGTCATGTCTGTTAACCCATTTGACTGACAGTGAACGACTGCTGTAGTATAGCTATCAGAGGGAATGCATGATATGTCTGTTGTTATAGCTGATGAGATGTTTTTTTTTTTTTTGTCTACAGTCTGCTTTTCTGTGTTTTCATTGTATTATGTGTAAGTGCTTTTTATTTTCCTTGTCTTAAAAATAAAATAAATGTTGATGTAAAAGAATGTTACTCATACCCTGCTGTGCCCAAATAAATAAAAAGATATATTTAAAAAAGAAGAGCAACAAAAGAGACATGACCAGTGACCTGCCGGTCAGGTAGACAGGCCCGGGGTTTGGGGTTTGTTTCCCGGCTCCTTCGGCTTACTGCCGAAGTGCCCTAGAGCAAGACACTGAACCCTCACACACACGCACACACGCACACGCACACGCGCGCACACACACACACACACACACACACACACACACACACACACACACACACACACACACACACACACACACACACACACACACACACACACACACACACACACACACACACACACACACACACACACACACACACACACACACAGCTACATTTTGAGTCTTAGCCAGTGTGAATTAGCCTGGTAAACCCTCCCTCCGGAAATCTCATTTCCATTTGATTCCAGGAGTGAGTCTGGCATGAAGGCTTGTATGGGCGTTTCTAGTGCATTACCAAATAACCGAGCCAATCAGCGTCCTCGCTCATTGTTTTGTGATTGACAGCGGGGGTAGGCCAATCAGGTGGAACCCGAGTGGTTCACACGTCATTAATCAATACACCTTTCATACAAGCTGCTCATTAACATCAAAGACAAACCAATTACTCCTGGTGATAATCACTGCAGCCTAAAGTGGCTTAATTGGACATCAAAGGGCCACTTGGACATCAAAGCTACATTACTCCCGCCCAGCTCCAGCCCACAGCCAAATTGCCCATATAGGTCTGCAGGCCAGACTCACTCCTGAAATAAAATACAAATGAGATTTCTGGAGGGAGGGTTTACCAGGCTAAGTGTGAATGGCGAGAGCCTATATGTAAAATGACCACTGGGAAAACTGATGAAATATTGAACCACTATGCAGTTCTTCTAAGAATGATACACAATCACTACAAGAACTGTCTACATCTCATCTATCTATCTGTCTATCTATGTCTTTGCTTGATTTCTTCATCTAATAATAATCCTATCTATTTTTTTGGAGGACAGAGGTGGTGTGTGTGTGTGTGTGTGTGTGTGTGTGTGTGTGTGTGTGTGTGTGTGTGTGTGTGTGTGTGTGTGTGTGTGTGTGTGTGTGTGTGTGTGTGTGTGTGTGTGTGCGTGCGTGCGCGCGCGCAGCGCGCGCGCGCGTGCGTGCGTGCGTGCGTGCGTGCGTGCGTGTGTGTGTGTGTGTGTGTGTGTGTGTGTGTGTGTGTGTGTGTGTGTGTGTGTGTGTGTGTGTGTGTGTGTGTCTTTCCATGGAGCAGTCAATGACGTCATGTGGTGTTTCAGGTGCTCACCAGGGGGCGCTGGGGCCACAGATTACACACAAAAAGAGGCAGCACTGTCTCTCTCCAGCTGATGGCAACCTCCCCAGTTTGTATGAACTTAAAATGTGACATAAGACCTATATGTCTGTGTCTGTGTCTGATGTGGAATATACAACACAACAAGACGTATAAGCACACAATAGAATAGGGCCTTTATTTGTTAGAAATGCTGTTCTGGAGTTATTGGTTTAATTTGGCAAAGGGGTGATGACAGAAAAATTACAATTTTGTCACCTCCTTTCCTTTTCTGTATGAGAGAGACGAGAGAGGGTGGATGGATGGGGGAGAGAGAGAGAGAGAGAGAGAGAGAGAGAGAGAGAGAGAGAGAGAGCTTTCCCTATATGGTGTGTGCGTTGCAGCATTCCCTGGGTCTGTGGGAGAGAGAGTGGTGGTCCTTGTGATGCAGCAGCGAGAGGAGGAGGGAGGGAGGGGGGGAAGGGGGAGAGGAGGGGGGGGGGGGGAGGAGGGGGGAGAGGAGGAGGGGGGGGGGGTCGCTCCATCACTGGATCCACTTCTCACTGCTGGCGGGAAGGCACGAGCAGTGTTGCCATGTCTGCTTATTATAAGCGGCCTTGGTCTTGTTTCTCCGTAAATCATTTGTATTAATTGTTTTAAAAATTTCTGTTTTTAAAATGCTGTTTATTTTTGCTGTTGTTTTTATCATGTTTTATTGCTTGGTTGAATGCTTGATTCTGATTGGTCAATTGCTGAATTCAGCGGTGTGTTATTTCTGAATGATGACCGACGCTGTCTAATCAAAGACTCAGAGCACCTGCTGCACTGCTTGATTTGTATGCCTGTAGGCTGTATCCAACATGACAGCCATGTAAAACTTGTAAACAAACGAATGTCATGTCACACACAATGTCATTTACAGCTAAACTTTGCCCTCAAGAATGTTTTTGAAAACATCTGAAGCGAGAAATAGACAATGCAGTAACTAAATATTATTCTATTTGATCAACACTTCCTGTTGTTTTCGAGGTGACTGTGTTGCTCTGGATGGACGCCAGCAACACTTATGGAATACTTTCATTACCGTAAGCAAGGTAATACTTCGTTTAAAGTGTAATTATTTGGGCTTGTTTAAATATATATATATATATATATATATATATATATATATATATATATATATATATATATATATATATATATATATTGTGGTTCTTAAACATTTGCATGTCAAGGACGCCCAAATGAATGTATCTCTCTGCAGACCAACCATCTGAAATGGTTTTTAACTTACAAATGTATTCCAATTCCAAATATTAAACTTTTTATTTTCAAGATCTTTTTTGAAAATAGCAGATCTACAGATCGGCTATTTTCAAAAAGCCAATAAAGTCCTCATGTGGCTAGTGGCTTTTTTGCTCTGCTGCATTTACAGTAAATTAACTTTAAAATAATCTAAAGTATTTTTGTGTTTTTGTTTACTGTAATCTTTTCACCTGTAATTTCAGCTATTTGTATTTGTTAGTTTACAATAGCCTATGTATTGTGTGTTGAGTACTGACATTTTATAATTTTGTATTCGTAATTGTATTTGTTTGTATGTTTTTATGTGTACCCCAGGAAGACTATGGCACCAGCTAATGGGGATCCTTAATACAATCTGAAATATTTATTTTGGGCTTGTTTTCATAGACCTGGTTGCTCTTTTCTCTCATAAAATCTGGCAACACTAGGCACGAGAAAGAGAGAGAGCGAGAGAGGGGAAGAGAGAGAGGGAGAGAGCGAGAGAGAGAGAGAGAGAGGGAGCGTGCGTGTGTGTGCGCGTGGATTGCACCACCGTCCGCATCCTCGTTCACCGTTATTTCTGCAGGCGGACATCATGCTCTCCTCCGATGGATGGAGAGAGTAAGATCCTCTGTTCTTTTTTATTTTTTCTCCTCCGTAGATGTTCCTCATCCAGTCGTTCCAGATGTGACTGAGTCATTTTTGTGAGTGCTGCTGCTGCTATTATTAATCATCTCGGGGAGGAGGAGAGACTGCTGTGACAACATGGCTCTGGTTATGGAACCCATAAGTAAATGGACACCTAAGCAAGTCCTGGACTGGATGAAAGGTAATGTTGGACTGCTGCATCAGGCTAATGATGAGGATGATGATGATGATGATGATGATGATGATGCTATGGCCAGTGAAGGGCCACACAGTGTGCGTGTGAGCGTGTGCGTGCCATGCATGTGTGTGTTGAGGAAAAATAACCATTTCAATCTTCATCTGCATGCTTATTATCTGTGCTTCTATCCCCCCCTTCTATAAGTGAAAATAGCTGATCTACAACGCTCACAACGCCTCGCGCTGCGAGGCGTTGTGAGCTTGTAGATCTGCTATTTTCACAGTGGGAGACGGATTGGAATGAACTGAAAGTAAGCGGGTTGTTAAAGTATGGGGGCCATAGGTAATAACCACAGCGGGGGATTCTGTCATGTTGCCTCTGTGTCTTGGGAGCAGCAGGGATTCTGTCATGTTGCCTGCATGTGTCTTCAGAGCAGCAGCCCAGCGCCAAGCCAAGCCTATAGGGCTGCATGCAGCTGCCTAGCTGCAGCCCACACACACAACGGCTCTCATCAATGAAATGTGCTACATTACCCCCCCCCACACTCTCTCTCTCTCTCTCTGTCTCTCCCCCCCCCCCCCCCCCCCCCACGATCAATGACATGTTGTAAGGCCTTGCCCATCTCACGTAGACTATATGGGGTGTGCAACATTCACCATGAGCTAATTGTGTGTGTGTGTGTGTGCGTGTGTGTGTGTGTGTGTGTGTGTTTGCACGATTATTGTGTGTGCATCTATAGGTAGTCTATATACTGAGTGAGTGCGCATCCGTGTGTGTGTGTGTGTGTGTGTGTGTGTGTGTGTGTGTGTGTGTGTGTGTGTGTGTGTGTGTGAAAACACACACACACATACATGCCACCCCCCCCTCCCCCCATACAGTTGGGGTCCAGCACCACGGACAGCGCTCAGCCTGACTGGCCATATAAGGAAACCGCAACGAACAGTCGCTTTAAAAGCGTTGCTTCAATGCTTCGCAGGCGAGAGAAGCCTCCCTTTGAACCAGCCTGTATGAATGAGTAATCACTAATCATGCGTGGGAGTGCATTTTGTGGAGAGGGGATGCACACACACACACACACACACACACACACACTCGCACACAAGGGATGGGGGAGTTGGGGGTTGTCCCGCAATCCCCCATTCCACTTGTGAGAGTGACATGTCGTATATTGTATGAGGCAAAGCTGTGAAAAAGACCTTCACGCGGATACGTTAGCTGATGTAATACGAGACTGTATTTGGGACATAGTTTTGGGTGTTACAGTGATGTTGTATTTGGGATGTGGAGGGTGTTGCATGATAAGGTGATAATGTATTTGGGTGGTTTTTGGTGTTAAGGTGATGTCATATTTGAGATGTGGCTGTCAAGTGTTAAGGTGATGTTGTATTTGGGTGGTGTTGGGTGGTAAGGTGATGTTGTATTTGTGTGGTGTTGGGTGTTAAGGTGATGTTGTATTTGGGTGGTGTTGGGTGTTAAGGTGATGTTGTATTTGGGTGGTGTTGGGTGGTAAGGTGATGTTGTATTTGGGTGGTGTTGGGTGTTAAGGTGATGTTGTATTTGGGTGGTGTGTTGGGTGGTAAGGTGATGTTGTATTTGGGTGGTGTTGGGTGTTATGGTTATGTTGTATTTGGGTGGTTTGGGTGGTAAGGTGATGTTGTATTTGGGTGGTGTTGGGTGGTAAGGTGCTGTTGTATTTGGGTGGTGTTGGGTGGTAAGGTGATGTTGTATTTGGGTGGTGTTGGGTGGTAAGGTGATGTTGTATTTGGGTGGTGTTATGGTGATGTTGTATTTGGGTGGTGTTGGGTGTTATGGTGATGTTGTATTTAGTTGGTGTTGGGTGTTAAGGTGATGTTGTATTTGGGTGGTGTTATGGTGATGTTGTATTTGGGTGGTGTTGGGTGTTATGGTGATGTTGTATTTAGTTGGTGTTGGGTGGTAAGGTTATGTTGTATTTAGGTGGTGTTGGGTGTTAAGGTGATGTTGTATTTGGGTGGTGCTGGGTGTTATGGTGATGTTGTATTTGGGTGGTATTGGGTGGTAAGGTGATGTTGTATTTGGGTGGTGTTGGGTGTTATGGTGATGTTGTATTTGGGTGGTGTTGGGTGGTAAGGTGATGTTGTATTTGGGTGGTGTTGGGTGTTATGGTGATGTTGTATTTGGGTGGTGTTGGGTGTTATGGTGATGTTGTATTTGGGTGGTATTGGGTGGTAAGGTGATGTTGTATTTGGGTGGTGTTGGGTGTTATGGTGATGTTGTATTTGGGTGGTGTTGGGTGGTAAGGTGATGTTGTATTTGGGTGGTGTTGGGTGTTATGGTGATGTTGTATTTGGGTGGTGTTGGGTGTTATGGTGATGTTGTATTTGGGTGGTGTTGGGTGGTAAGGTGATGTTGTATTTGGGTGGTGTTGGGTGGTAAGGTGATGTTGTATTTAGTTGGTGTTGGGTGTTAAGGTGATGTTGTATTTGGGTGGTGTTGGGTGGTAAGGTGATGTTGTATTTGGGTGGTGTTGGGTGTTAAGGTGATGTTGTATTTAGGTGGTGTTGGGTCAGGGTGGTAAGGTGATGTTGTATTTAGTTGGTGTTGGGTGTTATGGTGATGTTGTATTTAGTTGGTGTTGGGTGTTAAGGTGATGTTGTATTTGGGTGGTGTTGGGTGTTAAGGTGATGTTGTATTTGGGTGGTGTTGGGTGTTAAGGTGATGTTGTATTTGGGTGGTGTTGGGTGGTAAGGTGATGTGGTATTTTGGTGGTGTTGGGTGTTATGGTGATGTGGTATTTGGGTGGTGTTGGGTGGTATGGTGATGTGGTATTTGAGTGGTGTTGGGTGTTATGGTGATGTGGTATTTGAGTGGTGTTGGGTGTTAAGGTGATGTTGTATTTGGGTGGTGTTGGGTGTTAAGGTGATGTTGTATTTGGGTGGTGTTGGGTGTTATGGTGATGTTGTATTTGGGTGGTGTTGGGTGGTAAGGTGATGTGGTATTTGAGTGGTGTTGGGTGTTATGGTGATGTGGTATTTGAGTGGTGTTGGGTGTTATGGTGATGTGGTATTTGGGTGGTGTTGGGTGTTATGGTGATGTTGTATTTGGGTGGTGTTGGGTGGTAAGGTAAGGTAAAATTTCAGCCAATCAGGAGAAACTCCCCATTTATCAGCTTAATTTTTTATAGTGTTCCAGTTCCAATTTTGTCTGCTCATTTCTTTGTGTCATCACTTCCAATTTCACTTGTTTAATCTATATCCTGTTTGAGTTCTCTATCCTGATTGGATAAAATTGGTATCCCGACCTGAAACTGTTTATTAAAGAGAAAGACAAACACTATAGTAATGAGTACTATCAGAATATAGAGCTATTTAACACTTATTTTAACCACAGAAAATCACTACCTTTAAGGTGAGGTTGTATTTGGGTGTTGGGTATTAACCCATTAAAACCGCGAACGCATCTGTGTCATTTTAGATTTTAGCGTTGGCTATTAAAAAATAGCAGATATTTACAAGCTTGTAAATCTGTTATTTTTGAACATTTCTTAAACATTTCGAAAGAACTACTGGTTCAGAAGGCATTTGTACTGCATGTGATGAAGAGTAAAAAAAAGACTTGTTACTGTAACGTTGGGTAAAAGGCAGTATAGAGACTGAATTGAAGTCCGGTTGAAAAGGCCAGGCTTGGTTATGTGGGTTGTTCCACTGCCGCCTCATACCGTGTGAAACAGAATGAGTTCGATCTGATTTCAGTCTCCCTCAGTAAGTTGATATTGGTCCTGTATACCAATGGTTCTCAACCTTTTCAAGCCGTGACCCCCCCAAAATAATCATATTTGAACTGGGGACCCCCCCCCCCCCATCCTGACAAGCACTTGGAATTGTAGGAGTTGAGGCATTACATTTAGTTTGACTCTGTTCCACTGATAAATATTGTGAAAAATAGCCGATATACAATGCTATTTTCACAATTGTTGCCTCTTTCTTATATTATTTGACAATTTGGCCAATGTTTGACCAGTTTTTATAGTAGGCCTATAGTTTATTGATTATTTTTGATGCAGTAATGGTCTTTTTTTATTTAATTTATTTTCTTTTAATTTTCTTTAGGTATTAAAAAGGACCTTAAATTGTCACTTTACTGTCCTCTGGAGACCCCCCCCCCAAAATCACGTGGGGACCCCCCTGGGGGTCCAGACCCACAGGTTGAGAACCACTGCTATATACTGTATATATGTTATAAGTGTTTGTGTGTCGGACTCACCTGTGTGCTCTAGCATGGAAACCAGACCCTAAATATTGGTTTGTTATTTGATATCACAACGTAAATGTATACAATTATGGTGAATGACTGTGGAGACGATGATGGACTATTACATGTCATATGCTGGCTCTGGATGAGCAGAGTTCCTACTTCATTTAGGCCAGTGGTTCTCAACCTGTGGGACGGGGCCCACTGGTGGGCCGGGAGGATATTGCAAGTGTGCCCCCAAACAATTGACAAAACAATTTTTATGATAATATAACATTAATATGAAATACCAATAAATTAAGTTAGTTCCACTGATTCAAGCCTCAAGAACACAATCGATTGTTTGATCATTGATCATTGATTGAAAAAAGCACGTGGCCCACCCATTTGAACAGTTAACAGGCTGTCGTGTAAGAATAGGTTGAGAACCATGGATTTCAAATGCTCTGGAAAGAGGTTGTATACTGTATGTAGAAATTTGTATTTGGAATTTGAACAGCAGAAGCGTCAGAAATCATCTTCCTTTCAGTGAATCCAATCATATTCTAAAGCCTTTCCTTTTGTACTGCAACTAGACTATTCTGTAATTTACTAACGCCTACAGTACATCAGTGTACGTCTTAAAGTGAAACCATCTTGTGCTTAAATGGTGTGGGACAGACCTGGTCTTTAAATACTGCCCGTGCAAGGAACATAAAACTACACAGCTAACTCCACGACTTCCTCTCTCGGGCTCCTCAGAAAACAGGTTTGGGTTGCGCAGTGGTAAAGTTCCTGTGGAGGTCGTGGGTTCGAATCCACCATGGTGCATCCCGCTCTGTCGAGCGTCTACACCAGTGGTCGGCAACCTTTTTGACATGAAGTGACAAGTTTTCATTTTCTTGATGTCAGTGTGCCATATCAACGTTTAGTTTAATTATGACACCACATCAAAATGTAATATTTACATCTGATTTTGATTGTCCATATTTTATAACAACTTTTCTATTTATTTTCTTTTTCTTCTTTAGAAATATTTTCTTTCACATCAGGATGTAATGGTCATTAGACTGATAGATAGATAACAATAACCCCACCTATCTCCCAGACTCCCTCCCCAGTCAGAGTTAGGAGTTTGAATGAATGTAGAATTATATGCAGGATGTAATTTGTATATAGATGCGAGGGGACTTACTTTAAGTGACTAAACTTTATTTGAATTTTTTAATTTAAAAGAAAAATCCTCTCTCACACTTGTGCCAGTGATCACCCTCCCCTGTGCCAATGTGAGCACCCGTGGCTAAGGTTGCCTACCCCTGTTTTACACGAACACAATTGACCCGTGTTCTGGGGAGGGAAGCCGAAGCGGGGAGGGTGATAATTGTCACTGCACGTAATCCTATGGGCTGTGGCCGATACCTGTCAGCAGGGAGTTTTGGGGCGGGAGGAGTAGGACGAAGGCTCTACGTCCTCTCGGTAGGGGCTCCTCACTGGTAGATGAGTCGGTAGGATACAACAGCAGTGACAACACAGGAATGTGTGTGGGGAGAAAGCAATAGTCATTATGACTAAATTGCAGAGAAAAGGGGGTAAAAAGCACCCAAAAAAAGGAAACAAGTTTGGATGATAAAGAAGAGACACAGACATCACAGACTTATCATTAAGATTGTCATCATCTCTCAAAAGGCAGGAGATGAAGACAAACGATCTTTTAGGCCAGTGATTCTTAAAGTTGTGCCCAGGGACCCCCAGGGGTCATTGAGTGTGGTTCCAGGGGGTCTCCAGCAATATGAGGAAGAGATAAGGTCAATGTATGCATTAAAATGTTTTAAAACATTTCAACGTAGGAAAAGATCCTCTTTGGACAGGCTTTCCTAACAAGTTTGGAAAGCTATCAGAAGTTCTGATTGACGTCAAAATGTAGTTAGTTATCTCACCTCCCTTTCCGAAAAACTAAGTGTAGAAGTCGGAAGGAGCATGTATTGCGCTTTGGAAGTTAGCACAATGAGAGAATGTATAAGAATGACTACTATTCATTTCATTCAGGTTTCACTCTATCCACTGTTATCCTCCCGCCTACAGTACAGACAGTTATCTAACAATAACAACCCTCTCTTATGGAGGTCCCTGGCACAAAACCTTGCCAAATGGGGCAGACTAATATGTATCAATTTGGGCATGAAAATGTTGCAAAAAAAAGAATAAATAAAAAGCGAAGCTTTTCAGGTCGTCAGCATCTGAAGCCTTACCGCCCTCCTCTTGAAAATGTTTCTAATTTCCTGTTTCCTGTTCCTCTTTGCCTGGGCCTTGTAGGGTAAAGTCCACCGTGGGTTAATGTTACTGTCCTCTCTGAGACGGATGTGATAAATGAGATGAAACTAAATCAGTGTCAGAGCACACCTTTTACATATCTGATTGCTTCCTCTTTTGCACAGTGGAGAGGGGCTCTGGATCACTTTTGAGGGTCTTTTCCATAGTGTGGAGGACCTTGACCATTGAAACCCCTATATGTACTTCATGTGTCGCAACGCGTTGTGAGCTTGTAGATTGTCCATTTTTCTCTATTTCTTTCTAACACAAATGTGTAGACAACAATTGATTTTTCATTTATTTATTTGTAAAACAAAATTGATAAAAAAAAAGGTAATATTTTGTCCAAAATAGGAACACCAGTTTAAGGCGGTTGATCCCTTTAGTTGTCCACTAAAGTGTGCTTGGAGGACATGACAATGGCTTCATCAGCCCTATGCCCTTTATTCTTACCGCAGAAGTCTTGTTTCCGATTAAGGTACTTCTTTATCCTCCGCCCAGTGAACATGTTGGAGAAACTATATCTCGACAAATTGGTCTGAAAAATGTGCTGAGTAAAAAGCATTGGTATAAGAAGTATATGCTGAGCAGGCGTTTTCCCCCAGATTTGGAATATTGCTGACCATAGCCAAATGAGAGAAACAACTATAAATCAGTCTGATTAGAGGGACATTACTGTGTGTTTTCTGACATGTTGAAGTGTCAGCCTTTTATGATGCCGTAGTGTGAGTTGTTGCATTCGTTGCATTCGTTCGCACCGCGTCGCATGGGTCCATGTGGTTAATTGCCTTGGTGGTCGTACCGCATACATCTTTATGCACTAAAGTTTCACATCGGGCAGAAACTCGTAGAAGTGAGCATTTATTTTGTGTTGAGATGTAGTATGATAATATTTGACCTCATCTGCTTTTCATTTGGATATGTTTATGGTGTGGTATCTGATCCGTATGTTATGTTATGAAATATACAACAGTGGAAGGCGCACAACAAACTGTTAATGATATACATTCTAATTCTAACAACATTCTAACATCCTATTTGATACGTTGTTGTACGGAGTATTTTCGGCTAAATGACAATGACATGCCCAAAATAGTGACGCCAGGTTAAAAGTGGCAACGTCCTGTTCCTGCTAAATGTCATATTAATATTCTACGTTTAATAGCTCCATTTAAATTATGCATATTTTCCACACGAGACCAAACAACATCAGCTTGATTTGCTGTGAAGCATCTGGGATGATGGAGTGCTCGTCTAATTGTGGCGCTGACAACGTCCCCTGCACGCCGCGGCCCGCAGACATTCATCAGAGGGACAGATTTAGGGCTGTACTCTCTCCTTGTGCCACATCCTTCACCTACAGCATAAAAAACAGACACAATTTATTGTGTTAAACCAAACAAGCCTCATCGTCCCCCCCCACAGCAAAGTTACAGGTTGCCAGACACCTCTCTCACATTTCTAGAGCTGTCAATATGTGAAAGAAAGGCTCTGAAGGAGCTACTGAGGCAAACTCCAGTGGAGCATAAACATTATTATTATTATTTTAAAGACACTGCTAGCTAGCTAGCTAGCGGGTCTAGCAGACTACTGTCCCTGGCTGCGAAGGACGGACGCTTCCAGTAGCAGACAGTGTTGCCAGATTCTGTGAGAGAAACAAGCAACCAGGTCTAGGAAAACCAGCCCAAAAGAAGCGACTATGGGCCACATGAGCACTTTAACATATACATCAGCTATTTGAAAATAGCAGATCTACAAGCTCACAACGCGATGCGACGCGTTGTGAGCGTTGTAGATCGGCTATTATCAAATACAATCTTGCGGGGAAATTATAATAAGCAGATCTGGCAACCCTGGTAGCAGAGCACTACCGCCGGGCCTCACAGAAAGATGACTCATCAGCGTTTGTTTGATTTGAACGCCCACACTGGAGGAGTTTCCTCTGTGTGTGTGTGTGTGTGTGTGTATGTCTGTCTACGTATGCAGTATCCGTGTGACGCTCACATATCTGTGAGTGATGGAACAAAGATAAAGGGACGGTGGCTCCAACACTTTATGTCACCTGACATCAGGGGACCACGGATGCATACTCAAATGGAGAACTCCCAGCTTTGTTGTGCAGGACTTTGCTTTTGTCTCTTCCTGCACTTGTGAAATGGCCCTCGGGGCTTTATTCAGAGCACGAGAAGTGAAACTAGAACGTAAAAAAATATATTGTATTGTATGATTTGGATGATTTCAAAACGAACGTGCCGAACCGTTACGGCGTGATGTCTCATTGCATGACACGTCTGACCATGAGATGTACAAATTCTAACACATTTTTAGCTTGGAGCCTTTTCGGGGGGAGCCTAATTTGCATAAATATGCGCCGCACACATGCCTAAGCGATAGTGATGTCTGAAACAGTAAGATGTGTGTGAGACTGTGGAGTGGAATGTTGATGTCTCTATGGCTCTATCTGCACTTTGCTAAGACGTTTGACTGACATAATGTGCTTTCAGTGAACTAAAGAAGAGCATGTCAGGGGTGCAACGGTTCTATTCGAACAATAATACAGAATAATATAATTATAAAAGGTGTATTTGATTTTTTTTGGCCAATTTGTATTAAAAAATATGATCAAATTATCAGAAAACGTGCTTCTCGATTATTCGAAGAATTGAAAAAGTAATCAACAGAATAATCGCTGAGAAAAGAATCGATAGTTACTTGCAGCCCTACAATACATTCGGTTCTCATATGTCTCATTCACATACTGACAGTAGTGATCATTCCAGATACATATAAACCACGTTTGAAAATGGTCGGGACGGCCCGACCGTCTGCGAGCAAGTCGGGAGAGGCTAAAGATTGGATCTTTGAACCCCTCAGACCTCAGGATAATTCGCTCCCGATCTAGAGTGTCACACAATAGAAGATTTAATTTAATTTTATTTTGATAAAAGAAATACAAGTAATCACGATATAACTTAGACTCAGGATAAACACATGGAAGCGTAACAAAACACTTGTTTCCAGTGTGGTCCAGATCTACAAGCTGTACAATTATATATATTTTTTAAAGTGAAACAAAGTGGTTCCGTGTGTCTGTGGGTTCTATAAATATCGAACCATTGAAAAGGATTAACAAGATCTTGTGACTAAATAACAACTACACTGGATCCATTGGAACATAGCAGGTTCTTTTTTCTGTTTCCTGAGACACTTTTGAAAATAAGAGGTTTCCACCCAACAGCCACGGCGTCGGTGGGTCAGACAGGTGTGAGCAGTATTTTGGACATGTACTGCAGTGGTGTAAAGTAACTAAAGTACATGTACTCAAGTGCTGTACTTAAAGGGATATTTCACTTTCAAAAAAACTTTTGGTCATTTTATCGTCTACTCAGGCCTTTGTGAACCCCCCAGACAGTTTTTAAGTTGCTTGATTGATTATTTAGATATTTGATATTCATTTTATCAGACACGCCCCCTTCCTATACAAACCCATTGTAACTTCAAACTTCATTTTAACCGTGTTAGATTCATCAAAAACACCCGTCCTTGGTTCTGGTGACTCACCCTGCCCTCCTAATGCGTGAGGGGGCCGTGTTTTTTCAATTACTTTTTTCATTTATTTGTAATATTTTTTTTGGAAAATGAAAACAATAAAATACAATACATTTTTTAAATCAAATAAATGAAAAAAGCAATCGAAAAAACACGGCCCCCTCACGCATTAGGAGGGCAGGGTGAGTCACCAGAACCAAGGACGGGTGTTTTTGATGAATCTAACATGGTTAAAATTAAGTTTGAAGTTACAATGGGTTTGTATAGGAAGGGGGCGTGTCTGATAAAATGAATATCAAATATCTAAATAATCAATCAAGCAACTTAAAAATTGTCTGGGGGGTTCACAAAGGCCTGAGTAGACGATAAAATGAGCAAACGTTTTTTTGAAAGTGAAATATCCCTTTAAGTACAATTTTGAGGTAGTTTTACTTTACTGGAGTATTTCCAATTTTCAGTACTTTTACTTCTACTCCACTACATCTCAGAGGCAAATATTGTACTTTTACTCCACTATAATCATTTGAAAACTTTAGTTACTAGTTACTTTGCAGATATAAATTATAATTTATTATAAAACATACATTAACCACTTTAGCCCTATTTATACATAGGCTATTTGAAAATAGCCGATCTACAAGCTCTACAAGCTTGTAGATCTGCTATTTGAAAACAATTTAGTACTTTTACTTTTGGTACTTTTACTCAAGTAACATTTTGAACACAGGCCTTTTACTTGTAACAGAGTAGTTTTATATTGTGTATATGTAATGAATGAGACAATGTAGTTGCTGTTTCAGCTGCATTAACCACGTATGGTTGAGCGGAGTACCTCAGGGCTCTATGCTAGTGTATTTTCCGTTTTCAGCCAAAGCTTTCCCCACAATACGGATGCTGGGGTTTAAGTGGTTAAAGGTTAGGGTATGGTTTATTATGGACACACACACACACACACACACACACACACACACACACACACACACACACACACACACACACACACACACACACACACTAAAGAATGAGTAGATGTATGCATACACACACACATGCATGCACAGCACAGGCAGCGTGTGTTCATCACCCATGTTGCATATTATGTGTGTACAGGAACACACACACACGCACGCGCACACTTTAGAGCAGCAACTTTAAGTGGGGCATCGGTAGCCATGGAAACCAGATCTGATCGTGTCGGAGTCATAGCACATGTCATAAAATGGGGAAGCATGCATAAACGCGTATGCACATGCAAGTACGCATGCAAACGCGCACACAACCACGCACTCACAGACACACACACACACACGCACACACACACACACACACACACACGCACACACGCACACACACACAGACACACACACACACACACACACACACAATCTGTAGACTGTATGCACTCTCATACACAATTATGCACATACTGATAAAGACACGTAATACTTATGCCTACAGACACACACGCATGCATACACGCACACGCACACACACACACACACACACACACACACACACACACACCTCCTGTGTCATAGCCTGAGGAGGGAGAGGGAGAGATGCAGTCAGGAATGGGAGGCGCAGAGCGAAATAAGGCAAAGCATGAGAAGCGTAAGATGGGGGAAGGAAATGAGAGTGAACGAGTGGCATAGAGAGAGATAGAGAGAGAGAGAGAGAGAAAGAGGAGTGGAGAAGGAGAGATGGAGCAGGCATCATGTCAAAGCAGCCCCTCTATCTGGCCAGCTGAGGTTGAACTCCACTGTTGGACAGAGAAGCCTGTGTGTGTGTGTGTGTGTGTGTGTGTGTGTGTGTGTGTGTGTGTGTGTGTGTGTGTGTGTGTGTGTGTGTGTGTGTGTGTGTGTGTGTGTGTGTGTGTGTGTGTGTGTGTGTGTGTGTGTGTGTGTGTGTGTGTGTGTGTGTGTGTGTGTGTGTGTGTGTGCATGCGTTTGGAAAAGTTACAGTTCAAGGATCTACTGTATGTCTAATTTCATTAACTTGACCACAATCCTATAGCTTCCCATATTCCAGGGGAGAGAATATAGCTTATCTACAAGTTCACAACGCGTCTTGCCTGTTGGAGACCGGCATCTGCCTCATGTTTGTTTGAAAGTACTTTCTGTTCTTTGGGAAGACAGTAGGAAGGATGGCAGAGAAAGGACACAGTGACATGGAGTCACTGGCAGGTTTGATCCTCAGCCAGTGAGCTAACAGAGACACACATCTTAACCAATTCAATACGGGAACGCATCTGTGTCGTGATTCTAGCTATAACCATTATTTTATACTTTTGGCTATTCAAAAATAGCAGATCTACAAGCTCATAGCGCGGCACCCTATGGGCTTGTAGATATGGAATTTGTTTGCAAATCTATAATTGAATGTATATTTTTTTCAAGCGAATATCTTTAACTCAAATCTTTGCTTCTGGGCGGGGGTGGGGGGACCTGGAACAAAATATATTCATTTTGGGGGTCCTTGAAAAAGTTTGAGCACCAGTGATATATAGCAACGTACGTTTTTTCAAAAAACTGTTTGGATTTAGAAGACATTTGTAGAATCCCCAGAAGCAAAGATTTGAGTTGCAAATATTTGCTTTAAAAATATATATATTCAAAGACTTGCACACATTTTAAGATTTTTCTAAAATAACAGCTGTAAATGGTGCATTTATATAGCGTTTTTATCCAAAGCGCTTTACATAGATTGTGCATTACATTCACCCATTCACACATTCATACATCGATGGCGGAGGAAACCATGCAAGGGACCAACTAACCTGCTCATCGGGAGCAGTTAGGGGTTCAGCGTCTTGCTCAAGGACACTTCGACACTAACTCTGGGGGAGTCCGGGATCGTACTGGGAACCTCGCGGTTGCCATCTGGCTGCTCTACCGGCCACTCTACCCCTGAGCCAGTTATGAGCTGTACAAGCTCGTAGCTACTGTCTGCTATTCTTTTAATAGCCAAAGAAATCAAAAAATGACACAGATGCTTTCCCGGTCTTAATGGGTTAACCTTAGCGTCCCTATTCTAACATTCAGTGAAAATAGCAGATGTGCAAGCTCACACAACGAGCTTTTCGGCGATATGACATTTTAGACATCAAAGTCCAGGGGCCAATCCCAGCACCTTTTTTAGCCTAATTATTCAGAAAACCCCAGACCACAGAAAATCCACTGAATGTTCAAAGTTTATTTTTTTGGGGTGTAATTGAGGTCATAAAGAAAAAAAAGAAAATGAATGTCATGAAATCTTTACATTTTGAACCATACAAGGTTCATTTGTACACTCTCAGAGTTATGGGGGACCACTGCTATAGATATGACAACTGATGTCATAAGACGACTGACGTCACAAACTGGCCACATGAAGTCCAAGGTCCACAGGGCAGCCATGCTGTGATTAGACCCAGTTTTATTATTCAAATGCCGTCATAAACTGAAAAGGCACAGCTGTGTGGTGTCACTGACGAGACTGTCTCACCTCCCCCCCAGATTTTGGACAGCTTCAATGACACATTGATTTCTCCAGTGGTGTAAAGTAACTAAGTACATTTACTCAAGTACTCTACTTAAGTAGAATTTTGAGATACTTTTACTTTACTGGAGTATTTCCAATTGTCTATACTTTTACTTCTACTCCGCTACATCTCAGAGGCAAATATTGTACTTTTACTGCACTACAATTATTTTAAAACTTTAGTTACTATTTACTTTGCAGATATAAATGATTACATTAGTAAACATACATTAACCACTTAAGCCCTGTTTTATACCTAGGCTATTTGAAAATAGCCGATCTGCAAGCTCACAACGCGTCGCAAGATTCAGTGAAAATAGCAGATGTGCAAGCTCACAACGAGCTTTACTTGGGTCTACTTCAGTTTCTCAATTACAGTCTGTCCATACTGTAATCTGCAAGTGATCAGATTGAATTTGTTCAGTCAGATTGTCAACCTACTGCATCTACAGAGGTTGCTGTGGTAATGACATGCCGACATAGGTTGGGAGTAATGTTTAATTTATAATCTGTCATATCACGACGCTCTCACTCGGCAAAACTAGCAGATCCACAGATCCACAGGCTCGCAGTGCGTCTTAATACGAGCTTGTAGATCGGTTATTTTCAGTGAAGTGACACGTTGGTTGCACAGCAAAGTATAAATTAGGCTTCAGTGTCTTGAGTGTCCTGGCTGAGACACATGTTTAGAAATCAGATTTGAATCACATTTCAAACCACCTAGGAATGTGGTTTCAAATCAGTTCCCATGTGTTTTTGTTGCAAAGTACAAAAGCATTGGTATCAAAATGTACAAAAGTAAAAGTACTAAAATGTTTGAAAATAGTAGATCTACAAGCTCACCGCGACGCGTTGTGAGCTTGTAGATCGCCTATTTTCAAATAGCCTAGGTATAAACTAGGGCTAAAGTGGTTAATGTGTGTTTTATAATGTAATCATTTATATCTGCAAAGTAACTAAAGTTTTCAAATAATTGTAGTGGCGTAAAAGTACAATATTTTCCTCTGAGACGTAGTGGAGTAGAAGTAAAAGTATAGACAATTGGAAATACTCCAGTAAAGTAAAAGTACCTCAAAATGGTACTTAAGCACAGCACTTGAGTAAATGTACTTAGTTACTTTACACCACTGGTTACAGGCTAGATTAGTGACAACAACTAACAGTATAAACGCAAAGACAAAGAGACAGAACGAAGCCCAGAGGAAAAGGTATAGTCTGCCGTGTTTACTGTGATCGTGGCTTCCTTGGAAGGTGATCCTGCTAAGGTACGAGCAGTGGCTGTGACCGCTGGTGAACCGGTGCACAGCAAAGGAGAAAGCACAAATAATCACTGACTGCTGGAGCATCCTGGTTACCACAAGAGTTGGCATGGCAACCAATTCCATAGAAATTATCACCACGGTATAATATGCCATGGAGCGGTTACTTTGACACTGACTTGATGTACTATATGCTTTGAATAAAGGACTGAAATAAAATACGGGCAATATCAGTTTTGCTGTTCATGTCTATTGAGGGGGGGTTTTATTCTTTGGCTATTCAAAAATAGCAGATATACAAGCTCATAGCACGGCACAGAGTGCCGCGGTATGAGCTTGTAGATCTGCTATTTTTGAAATATTTTGAAAATGTGTTCAAATCTTTGAATATAATTCTTTTTGAAGTGTACATTTGTAACTCAAATCTTTGCTTCTGGGGGGTCCCTGGAACAAAATATTTTGAGATGGGGGTCCGCGGCCAAATACATATAATTTTGGGGGTCCTTGACGTGAAAAAAGTTTGAGAACCACGTGGTCTAACAATCAATCAATGCACGAGAACTATATTTTCTCCAGCATGGGAACATTTTCTCTGTCGTTATCCACACGCGGAGGCTGACCATGGCACTTACTTTCCATTAACATATAAGCGTGGTCCTCTTCACACACCACTACTCTGTCATTTGATTAGCGGTAGAAAGGCAGATTTGTGACATGCAAGGCAAGGTTAAAGGCTCACAGCTGTCTTCACATGTGTCTGTAATCACTTGATATTCTCTCAGGTCAACCAGACACTCACAGACAGTATAGCACACTAGCTGCTGAAGCTCCGTATAGCTTGCAGCTTGACCTCCTCTCTTACTGGTTCCCTCGTTTCCTTCAGATTGCCTCTAGACGCCCCAGTTAGCAGTGGGGTAAAGTAGCTAAGTACATTTACTCAAGTACTGTACTTAAGTACATTTTTTAGGTATTTTTACTTTACTGGAGTATTTCCCATTTTCAGTACTTTTACTTATACTCCACTACATCTCAGAGGCAAATATTATACTTTTACTCCACTACAATTATTTGAAAACTTTAGTTACTAGTTACTTTGCAGATATACATTATTATATTATAAAACATACATTAACCACTTTAGCCCTATTAACCCTATTTTAAACCTATTTGAAAATAGCAGATCTAAAAGCTCACAACGCGTTGCATCACGACACGTTGTGAGCTTGTAGATCTGCTATTTTCAAACATTTTAGTATTTTTACTTTTGGTACTTTAAGTACATTTTGTTACCAATACTTTTGTACTTTTACTCAAGTAAATTTTGAATTCCGGACTTTTACTTAGAGTACTTCTACATTGCAGTATTGATACTTTTACTTAAGTTAAACATTTGAGTACTTTTTCCAACACTGCTCGTTTCCTTCAGATTGCCTCTAGACGCCCCAGTTAGCCCGGGTACGAGAGGGAAGAGGCGCCGGTGCACTTGAAGGCTTACATATTGCGGAGCGCAAAATGCCATGCTCTTAAGAATATTCTGTCGTGATGTCATGAATATTTCACGGTGGGAATTATTTTTAGCGGCGTGCCGCGGTTTATTTTAGGTTTGGCCGTGCACTCAGCGAAGGCACTTAGTCCTCCAGCAGGAGGTCTATACAAATGTAGTCGACGGCTACGGGACAGAGCTCTGTGTTGCTTGTGCAGAGTCCCATGGTTACAGTGACTCACGGGTCGCATAACATGAAATTGTCACTTTTTACACATAGTGTGTGGTCTTCGTAGCCCTGTCTGTGACCTAGCTCCCCCTTCACCGCAGCCCCAGGACTCCTGTGATGTTAACCCTTACAAGACCTGAGGCCGATTCTACAAAACCGAGTCTTCTAAACCAGTTAGTTCTCAACGTTTTCGTGTCAAGGACCCCCAAATTGATATATGTATATCGGACCCCCATCTGAAAATGTTTTGTGCCAGGGACAACCCAGGAGAGAAGATTTGTGTTAAAAAAATAAAAACATTATTCAAGATTCATGATTTTTCATTTCTTTTCAAAAATAGCAGATGTACAAGCTCGCAGCGTGGCACGAAGTGACGCGCTGTGAGCTTGTATATCTATATTCTAAGATATACAAGCAATCTAAAATGACACAGATGCTTTCCCGGTTTTAATGGGTTAATATCCATCTGAGGGGGCCATTGATGAAAATGTCAAATTCTTACCTATTTCTGAACATTGTATCAAAAATTTCCCTGTATCCAGATGTCTGTACAGTAGTTCTGATGGTGTGGAAAATTAATCCTTGCCTTGCAACAACCTTTTAAACAGGGTTGAACAGCCTGTGCCAAAATTAACATGGAGGTGCATTCCCGATGAGGAACGTGCCTCCTTTTTAAGTGGGTTTCACAATTCGGGCATACTCTACAGTATGTTAGTATGGAAATTCGGATGCAGACATTATGTTTATGTACAGTATGCAGAAGCTGGGAATAGACAATGTAGTGATGGCAGAGTGGTTCTTTGAGCTAAAACACTGTGAAAATGTACTATCCAATGCTCAGACATCAGATTATATTAGTTTATTTGTACCGCACATTTCATAGTCAATGACAATTCTAGTGCTTTGTGTAAGGTGTAAAAAAGGCCTAGTACAAAGCAGAAATAAGGAATATAAGGAATAAAAGATGGGGATGAAAGAAGTGCAATTGGTTAATCATTATCACTGTTATATCTTGGTCATGTCATAACATCAGATTCTTAAAAAAAACGCCATTCTACAAAGCTCACAAAGCATAGCAATTTGTATACAGCATGGCTCTGCAGATGGCTATCTGTCTATAAGAGGGCTGGTCTATGTGTGTGTGTGTGTGTGTGTGTGTGCGCGCGCGAGAGTATGTGTCCGAAGCTAATCTCCCCAAACGCTGCACCAATCAGCGCTGAACGCCACACTGCCACTAGGCCACAGACGAACCCCCAATAATCATTGACAATTCCCATGAGGATCCTGACATCCACGTGTTTTTCCTTTTTTCCCCCGTTGCACGCTTTCTGACTGTCTGAACACAAACCACACTCTCAACTCAAGCCGATGTGTGTTCCAGCCTCCAGGGAGATGACGGCCAAACGCTGGTCTGTCCATGATGTGATTCTGTTTTAATGGCCGCGCGGCGCAGCGCAGCTGTGAGAGGCTGCGTTTGGAGCCATATTGTGCTGTAAATGCAGTCTTTTTTATTGAAGCCTTTAACAAGCTCTCCGTCAGCAAGTGGTATGCATATATATATATATATATATAGGCCACAGTGGTTGTGTGCAATGTGCATGTGTGTCTGTATGTGTGCATTTGTGTGTGTGTGTGTGTGTGTGTGTGTGTGTGTGTGTGTGTGTGTGTGTGTGTGCGCGCGCGCGTGCGTTAGTGTGTGTGTGCATGTGTGATCATCTGTGGCTGTATCTATGTGTGTTCATGTGTTTGCGCGTGTGTGTATGTGTGCGCGCGTATGCGTGCGTGTGTGTGTGTATGTGACGTGTGTACTCCCTATCCTAGTATCAGTGCTAGTGGTCCTGAGGGGAGGTTACTGCTGATATCTCACTTCTGCTTGGAGGACAGCCCTCCTCTGGTCGCCTGGCAACACCAACTTCCCAGTGTTAGTGGCGGGGGGAGGGGGGGGGGCTATCATGATATGAGAGAGTATGAGCAAATAAAATACACTATGAGACATTAGATTATGTTAATAGATCAGTATGAGATTAACAGTACAGCATGGGATATTATATTATGTCAATTATAGTACAGTATGGGGATAAATGGATTATTATTTATGATGATCGTTCAGAACTGATGTGTTTCCATTGCGGTCCTTAACCCATTCAATCAGGCAGCACATCTGTGTCATTTTAGATTTCTTTGGCTATTCAAAAATAGCAGAAATACAAGCTCATAGCGAGTGCCGCGCTATAAAAATAATGGTTATAGCTAAAGCAATCTAAAATGACACAGTATGCGTCTCCGGATTGAATGGGTTAACATGAGAAGAAATGACCACTGTATTGTCTGCATGGTCATCATATCGTCTCTGTCAGGTGGAAACCTCATATGTCCAAAATCGTACTTTTCAGGATTCTAATTCAAAAGCAGTGGTGGAAAAAATACTCAAATGTTTTACTTAAGTAAAAGTATCAATACTGCAATGTAGAAGTACTCCGTTACAAGTAAAAGTCCGGAATTCAAAATTTACTTGAGTAAATGTACAAAAGTATTGGTATCAAAATGTACTTAAAGTACCAAAAGTAAAAGAACAAAAATGTTTGAAAATAGCTCACAATGTTTGAAAATAGCTCACAACGCGTCGCGATGCGACGCGTTGTGAGCTTGTAGATCTGCTATTTTCAAGCCTAGGTATAAAATAGGGCTAAAGTGGTTTAATGTATGTTTTATAATATAATAATTTATATCTGAAAAGTAACTAGTAACTAAAGTTTTCAAATAATTGTAGTGGAGTAAAAGTACAATATTTGCCTCTGAGATGTAGTGGAGTAGAAGTAAAAGTACAGACAATGGGAAATACTCCAGTAAAGTAAAAAATCCTCAAAAGTGTACTGAAGTACAGTACTTGAGTAAAAGTACATAGTTACTTTAAACCACTGTGTGTATGACGCTGTAGTATGATGACCAAGTATGGGGCGTTAATTTACGGGGGAAAAAAAACACAAGAGGTTAGAACATGGAGATAAGAGGTTTTTGCCCGACAGCGACGATATCTATAGGTCAACTAAAGGCTAAGATAGGTTTACAGTTTAGGCATTTAGCAGACGCTCTTAATCCAGAGTGATTTACAGTAAGCAAGGACATAGGATAATCATAATACACATAATACATCAAATGCGTAAAAATAGAAATCTAATAATAACTAATACATATGTAAACCAATAGGTGCTACTGTACATACTGTAGCGCCAAAAGAGGTTCTTCCATGATTAGGAGCCAAAGAACCACTGTTAGAGCTATTTTAGCACCACTTTTATTTAGTGTATAGAACAGTGTTGATTTTGACAGCAAATTTTGATTTAGTTTTAGTCATAGTCTTTTGAATAAAATTTAGTTTTAGTCATATTTTAGTCATCTGAAATGTTTTAGTTTTTGTCTAGTTTTAGTATCTTTTCTTTAGTATATAAAAGGTAGTCGACGAACATTTTTCGTCATAGTTTTAGGGCGGCTTCACACTGGGTCCGTTTCCATTCGAACTGTTCCCGAGAACGAATGGCCTCTACCAGATGGCCTGCATTCACATTGGCCAAGATCCTTGCGCACCAGAGAACACTTGCATATATACCCCCGATCCTATAGGTGGCGGCATGCACATAGTAGTTCCCCTGTGGACACAGACGTCATCAACTATTCGACAATGTTTGTGCTGGTCGCATAAATATAGGGTTGCGGCTGGGGAGTGAGTCAACGCACTGAGCGCTCAGCGCAGTGAGCGGCTGAGCGCACAGAAGTCAAGGCACAGACTGCTGTGTTGTTGACGGACAACGGATGTACGCTTATGAGAAACAACACAAATAAAACCTGGTGAAACACTTGTGTGCATTAGCGCAAGATGAGGATACAGGAAACATTCAGTATAAATGTCCAGTTTGCTAACCTTCACAACTACTACTACTTTTGCATTTGAAACTTTAAATTTCTCTAAATATTATAAACTTTCACGTCAGCTTAAGTACAAAAATATATCATTTATGAAAAGGCAACTATAGTAGCCTATACAGTGAAGTCGGACTGAATGATATATATATATATATATATATATATATATATATGCGCCCTGTGCTCTTCTTTTTCTCTATGAAGAAAAGTACAAGTACAGTTGACACAAACGCATTCCGCAACGCTGCCTGTCTGTTGTTTAATCTGCGCATCCGCGCATTACGTGCAGATCTCATCCTCTGGACTGCAAAGCCATAGCTGGTCATGTAGGAAGGTGTGCGATAGGATCGCACTTGCCATAGTCTCCAAAGTAATAATAATAATAAGAGAAAGTTCACTTTTGGTTATTTAAAAAGAGTCTCCTTATTTTATGTATTAATTTATTAGCCCTACATGGGAGAAACGTTAACTTTAGAGCTTTTGGTTATAATTTAAAAAGACTAGAGCAGTTTTTATTTATTTATGATTTGTGGGTCCAGCACTGTGTGTAAAAAAGAACTGTGGGGACGTGCATCTCCTGCCTTTGTTCATATTTAAAATAAAAATTATATTTTCCAATGCAAGATCAGTGTGGTTATCTGCTCTATATTGTAATATCAAAAATAGCAGATCAACAAGCTCAATGTGTCGCATTGCGCCGCATTTTCAGCTTGTAGCTTGGCTATTTTTGCTACTTTTGTGTGACACTGTATGACAATAGGGCATTCATTTATGATGAAAAAGCATTAAAAGTTGCAATATGGGATACAGGGTTTCTTCCTAACAGCAAAGATATGTAGTAGAGATGCGCGGATGGCCTCTCATGGTCATCCGAATCCGCATGTACAAATTAATTATCCACCCGTTATCCAACCGCAATAATTATTTTATCCAATTTAAATATCCGCACCAACCGTTTCTCCCGTATGTCAAAATATTATTATTTTCTGGTATTCCCCGTTAGTTTTAGTAGGCTATTAGTTGTGCGATGCGATCACAAAATGCATTGATTTAGCCTATGGAATGTCGGTGCGTCTTTTTTCTTTTTTTCAAACCGGTGCTGCGCTGACAGACTCTGTGCGGCATCCAACATACAGGCATCCAACATACATGCGGCATCCAACATACATGCGGCATCCAACATACATGCGGCATCCAACATACAGAGCGCACTGCTCTGCTGTGCTACTGCTTGGTGTGGATATGTTACGGCCATGGTTGAACCCCTGTGGATTGATCTGCGACGTGTTTTTGTTGGCTGTTTTTGTCGAGTTTATATACCGTCACCTATTCCAAATAGCGGGCCACTTCCGTCTAACGGTACGCTTGCTTTCACATTGCAGCGTACCGTACCCGAAAACGCATGATCCGGATCCGAGACTGCCTCCGGAGGTGGTTTCGGGTACGATACGGTTATCCGTTTCGGGGAACGATACGCAACATTCACACTAGCGCGACACCTGCCAAGCGGTCTGGGGTGCGCACCCGGGACCATAGTGTGAAAGCACCCTTAGTCGATGAAATCAACACTGGTTGGAATGTACTGATGCAGATATTGTGATGGTAATATTATCTACACATACAGTACACCTGCCCCTGGGTGGGAACTGAGCCTATGAAGGAGGTTGTCCTTCAGGGAAGACATTGTGTGACTCATGTGATTGGCCAGCAGCTGTGTGCCACCCCGTTTATGTGTGTGTGTGTGTGTGTGTGTGTGTGTGTGTGTGTGTGTGTGTGTGTGTGTGTGTGTGTGTGTGTGTGTGCGTGTGCGTGCGTGCGTGTGTGTGCGTGTGTGTGTTCTGTGGATATATTTGTGCATGTTTTGTACACATGCATTTGTATTTAAACCACAATGCTGCCGTCAGGATCTAGTACAATTATCATAGTTGTAATACATTATAATAATTGTATGATTTATTATAATCACTATTAGTAAATAAATAACTAATCACGATTAGTTATTTCATTTTTGTTAATATTTTGCTGCATATTTTTCGGCATCAAGGAGTCCAGCAAGTCCATGCATGAAATCCATGAACTCCATGAAATAGCATGAAATAACTAATCGAAAAATGAAGGTTTCCGTGTTTATTAGAAGGATAATATCAGTCTCCAAAACCAATTCTGTGTGTTTTCAATCTGTCTAACTTTTTTCCCCCCCAATTTTTTTTTATGCTCACTTTTTCTGCTTTTTTATTTTCCTTTTTTAGGTTTTGGTTTATTTTTTAGTCATTTAATATTTTTTTTGCAGCTTTTCTTTTTTACTCCACCAAAATGGACCACCCAAAAACCTTTTAGGAGCACGTTTTAGGCCATTTGGAGTCGATTGGTGGTACTTTGTAGTGACACTATTTTGAGTCTCCAGCCAGCTGCAGGCACACTTAAATTTTCTTAGGAAATGTGTTTCTAGTTTCTCACTACAATTTTAAAACTTTAGTTACTAGTTTCTTTGGAGATCTGTATTATTACAACACATGCATTAACCAATTCATCCCTATATACACACATTATCTAAAGATTTGTATACATTTTAAAAACTTGAAAACTACTTTTGGTCAAGTACATTTTGATGCCAATACTTTGTACTCTTACTTAAGTAAATTTTGATACCAGACGTTTCACATCTGAAAATGGCTTGTGCCATAGAAGACTTGAGTTGTTAAAATATTCAAAAAATAAAATATTTGTGCCATTTTCAAATAGCTGATATATAGGGTTAAAGTGGTTAAACTGTTTTTGATGCTATATTAACTCAATTCTGCTGGGGACCACCTGGAACCAGGACCCCTGGGGGTCCCCGGACCCCACTTTGAGAACCAGTGGACAGACACTGGTACCTCCAAGACAACCTTGTAGACAACCTTGTAGTCAGAACTAAATGTAAATCTTTAAGTCAAAACAATGCAATGTGAAAAAAGTCAGCTAGACCATTTTTAAACAATCGGTCCAAACAATTAAAAGAAAGTAGACTACTGTGCAATCAATATGATTAATGACCGATTATTATCTTTGTAAACGTTAAAACAGCTAACTTACAAGCTCGCAGCGCGTTGTGAGCGTGTAGATGCCATTTTCACTTTTGTACAACAATGAATAATACAGGGTTAAAGGAACACCCTATTTTTTTCCTATCAATCACTCACCCCATGAAGGCTTATATTCATGGAGATTTTGTTTTGTCGCTTTCCTGAGCCAATAATCCCAACATTTGACTAATTGATGTTGGGTCAGGATTTAGAAGGCGTTTTTAGAATCGGCCTCAGGTCTAAATGGGTTAAGGGTTTGTTCATTCAATGATTATGTGCATCTCCTGCATGCAAAACAGACACAATTAAGTATTTAAAACTCCAAATCTTCATTGAAAAACATTTTTAAACACACTCAAATTACAAAAAATGTTGGACCTTCATCCTGAAGCTCATCATCTGTGAAGGAAAACTAAATTAAATTAAACGCATTAATGAGCATACAGACACAAATTAAACTAAACACTTAACCACTTGAACTGCTTTTTCAGTCTACACAAAAACAAAAAATGCTGATCTACCAGGCTCACGACAACGTGTCGCGTTTGTGACGCGTTGAGAGCTTGTAGATCGGATATTTTTGGCCAATGTTCCCCCCCAGAATATGGATGCCGGGAATCAAGTGGTTAATGAGCATACAGACACAAACAATTTGAAACACATTCATGAGCATAGACAACAGACACAGCTTAACATAGCTGTGTCTGTTACACATCAAACAATTGCAGGTGACATAGAAAACCTTAAAACTGACCATTTTGTTTCTTAACCCAAGACTGTGCCAATGCAGACTTGCAGAGTGACATGCGTTGTGCTCTACAACAACAAGGAAACGTGAACAAACCCAACTATTTGTGTGTGAAATAAAATGACTCTATAAGTGAACACAGAGGAACCAAGGTGGTTCGTCTTTGGCAGTGGTGGAAAAAAGTAACTAAGAACATTTACTCAAGTATTGTACGCAAGTGCAATTTGAGGTACTTTTACTTTACTTGAGTACGTGCATTTTCAATACTTTTACTCAACATCTCAGGGGAAAATACAGTATTTTTTTTACTCCATGACAAGTTACTTTGTAGATTTAGATTACAAAACATACATTAACCAATACAACCCTATTTTATACTATGTCTATTCGAAAATAGAGGATCTACAAGCACATAACACATTGTGACATGTGAGCATATAGATCGGCTTTTAGAAAGACCTTAATTTGACACGTTGTGATATGAGACAGTCTGCATAAATTAGTTCTTTTACTTTAAGTATATTTAGATGCCAATACTTTTACTTAGGTACACTTTTGAATCCAGTGCAGAGTATTTCTACATTGTGCCATTAGCAGTTTTACTTGTAAAAAGAAAAACCTTCCACCACCACACACACACCACACCAAGACCAAAAATAAGATTTGTCCTAGACCTGTTGTCAGTCTGTCTCTTCAGCAGACATGTCAGGACCCTAAAAAAGGGTTCAATACCAGGGATTAGTAACAGCAAGACGAAATATTGAATTTGAGTCTTATTTCCACATACAGTGGGCAGATGTGGTATATTGCCATCACTGAATCTTCTCGTGCGTGTGTGTGTGTGTGTGTGTGTGTGTGTGTGTGTGTGTGTGTGTGTGTGTGTGTGTGTGTGTGTGTGTGTGTGTGTGTGTGTGTGTGTGTGTGTGTGTGTGTACACATTTGCCTCTGAGACAAAGAGTGGACGCAGGGATACATTAAGATCTGTGCGGAAGAGAGAGGCCGCTAACTTGATTTTCTTAGCGTTGATCAGCAATTGTATAAAGGCTGAGAATATCTGTCCTGGGTATTCGTAATCTTGTCTAATACGTCCCATTACACTTCATAAACGCAGACCATGACTGACAATAACCCAAACTGTTTGCATGTTTATTGCCTAGACAGCGAGAGGGAAGGAGGGGGGGGGGGTGCAATAAGATAAAGTTTTGGAGCTGCTCTCGCTCCTACACTCTTAAAGGTAGGGTAAGTGATTTGCAATTATTCAAATAATTACAAAATGGGTCTATGTTCTGATAGTGCTCGTTACTATAGAGTGTCCTGTCCATATAAGGAGTCTCCATGTCTCTCCAGCTCTTTATAAAACAGAAAATGCATTTTCGTTTCAGTTTCAGTTTCATTTCCAATTTTATCCAATCAGGATAGAGAACTCAATCAGGATATAGATTAAACAAGTGAAATTGGAAGTGATGACACTAAGAAATGAGCAGGCAAAATTAGAACTGGAACACTATAAAAATAAACTTTCTCCTGATTGGCTGAGATTTTGACACCTACCAGAAAATGTATTTTCTGTTTATTAAAGAGCTGGAGAGACGGGGAGACTCCTGTTACTGAACAAACACTCTATAGCAATGATTACTATCAGAATATAGTGCTTAAACCTTTAAAAAAAAAACTTTTAGTTTTAACCCAAAGATATCACTTACCCTACCTTTAACTATCTTGAGTGTATAGTTTGACGGGAAACAAAACAAAAACACTAAATACCAGCACAAGTGCAAAAGAGGTGAGTTATGTGGAGTAGATGTGTGCTCACCTTGCGAGCGCTGGCCGTCAGGCCTGCCGTGCTGCTGCTGCTGGCGGAGGCTCGGGGTGACCTCCTCTGGCGTCCTCCGGGTGCCCCCGGGGGTGAGGTGACCCTGCCACTGCCAGCCTTCGTGGTCCGCGGATGGGACGCCCCCGTCGCACTCCGTGGCACTATTGTGAGTCGTGCCGGTGGCAGGTGACTTCCGCGAACCTCTCCCGGGGGATTTTCGTGTAGAGCTGCGTAGTTTGTTGAGAGGTAGATACCTCTGCAGGTAGTTCTTTGGTGTGTTATCGATCGTGAAGCACATCTTCTAGTAGGGCGTTCTTTTACCAAAAAATAAAATATGGAGAGGTTTCTGCCAATATTTAATGATGCTGCGACACAATGTGCCACAACACGTGAGCTTTTAGTTGCAATTTGAGTATAATGACACGCTCAAAATAGGGACACGAAAGTCCGCCTGTGTTTTTTATAAATATTTAACCAATGAAAAGTATTACAACAGCTTGTGGCTAAATAATAATTACATTGGTTGCATTGGTTCTTCTCCATTATCTGAAAATGTATTGTTTTGGACATGCAAGGTTTCCACCCGACAGCAAAGATATCATTTAATTTGTGTGAGACTTACTGGGCTGAGCTGAACACGTAGTTCAGAGCGGGAGGATGAAGCTCCACCGTGAATCTGTCGGGATTTCGGTGTGAGAGGTCAGGCACGGACTGGCACAGAAAATCGGCCCTGGCATTTGTGATCTCCACCGGCCCATAGCGGGGGTCGGCCGCGCGCGGAGCGCCCGGGCGGCAAAGAAATTGCTTGAAAATTTGGTTTTTGGTGACTTTATTTCGGTTTTAATGTTGGCCGCGGCCCCAGACTGCCCAGCCCTTCTGGCATCTGCCAGAAGTGCCAGACCGTCCAATCCGGGCCTGTGAGAGGTTGTGGGAAGCAGCTGGTGGTGGCCTTCCGCTTTGCCTGATTGACGATAGTAAGAATGCACACATGTGAATCAAACGACAGTAAAGACAAGAAATGCATTCAAATAGTGTTTTCAAACATGCCTACCAACGACATCACAATGGAGATTCCATTGAGAAGCTAATGAGACATTATCTTCCTGGAAAGTTAGCGCGCTGAAATAGAAGCCGAAGCCACTGTTCTCGAGTTAATACAATAAAATACCACTGTTCTTGAGTTAATACAATAAAATACCACTGTTCTCGAGTTAATACAATAAAATACCACTGTTCTCGAGTTAATACAATAAAATACCACTGTTCTCGAGTTAATACAATAAAATACCACTGTTCTCGAGTTAATACAATAAAATAGAAAAGTTTGAAACCTTTTTGAAAATTACCAAAACCGTCTAGCGATAATGTCCCTGGTAAGCAGGTTTCTGAGCCGTCCACAGCTCTTCTTATTGCCAGAATTATTTCAGATTTTTTGCATTTTCATGCCAGGGTTTTTACATTGAAAAAAAAAGTACTCAGGAGCTGAGATACAAAATGTTTAAGTTTTAAGTTAACAAGGAAGTGGATGGGAGTCTAGATCTTCGACAAAGCATATCTCCTTGGTCTTTGGGTCATTTTATTTTGAAGGTTCAGTCTGAAACGTCGGCTCAACCGACTCTAAACCAATCAGAAGGTCCCATCCCTTCAGGCTATGGGACGTTGGATCTCAATCACTTCAGCCGTGCGCAACACGGCTAGTGTTTGTTTACAAGTGAGAGAGAGACGGCCAGTGAAGCACGTTTGCTACTACCTGGCTTATTTCTAACCTATAATGTTTTCAGATACATATTTTAGTGTGCAGATGAAGTTTAAAATGAGTAATACACTCATCTTCAATGGCTGCGGGTACATGGACCATCATGTATTCATTCAGAATGAATTCATTCCGAATGAACTCATTCCGAATAGAGGAATCTGATCCACTCACCTGTTTACATGGGACCTGAATAAAAGTATTCCTCGTTTACATGACCAAAGCATTCATTCGGAATATAACTTTTGACATGCGCAAAGTGGTTCCCGCCTACGCCCGGGCATGGACCAGGGGCCACTACCCGGAGCAGAGCTTCCCCTGGTGGGCATGGGAGGAGGCAATAGCCCCCTTGTGCCTCCGCGGCGGAGGTCTGTCGGTCGTAGACAGGCCGGTAAGCAACGCACCGACTCCTGGCCAGGCAGCGTTGTATGCGGTACAAGCCTGTGTTCCTTTGTTATCGCCGTTTTAATGCAAAAGTAGCAGATCTACAAGTTCAGACCAGTTTCTTTTTTTGTATTGGTACCAGACACGGTAAAACGTAGGCTAGCCTATACTATTTGTCACATTTCTCATGTAGGTACGATGACGTCATCGCGCATTCGCACATGGTCATTATAATAATAAATAATAATACATAAACACCGGACCGCTCATGGTCATTATAATAATAAATGGAGAGAGAGAGTCTATGAAACAAGGCACGCTCATTTATGGCAAAAGTACAAAAGTATTGGCATCAAAATATACTTAAGTAGAAAGTATAAGCTACTCATTATACAGAGTGTCACGTTTTTTCTTGTATTATGAAAAAGCTTTGAAACATGCTGTAACTCATTCACTGTGACGAAAACCCTCTTTCTGCGCCGAGTAGCGCGCGGTGCGCACACGGGTGAATGCGGGGTCTGTCGCCCTAAAACACAATCGCCCCGGGTCAAAATCCAGCGACCATGGAGCGGCCGTGGATGGCCCGATCAAAAGGTGCGTGGGGCGTGGTGTTTTGGGACGACCGTTCCGACTGCCCATGTAATGAATTGAAGTAAAACTCATCTGTTTTCGCTGCAGCTGCGCCCTAATAATGTTGTTTTCATTTATTTTTGTTCACGTATGCTATTAAAACAATGCAGCTATTGCAGTATTGGGCCTTAACATGTGATTAAAAATGTATACGTATTTGGCCCCTCATATATAAAATAAATGTAAAATCTGATTTAAAATTGAAACTTGCAGCTGATCAATGCGTTTCTGCGTGTACGTGTGGACAGGGATAAAAAAATAAATATTTGTCATGTGGCCAGGGATTCTTTTTAAAAACTGAGGACTAAAATACCCGTTTAGAAAAAGATCCATATAAGTGTAGCCTAGGCCAGCAATCCTCGGAGCGTCCGTTCTCCTGGACAAGTCTGGGCTTAACCATTACAGGCTTATTAAATGACGCTATAGAATAGAATCATTCATTTTATCCCGCAGGAGCGACCGTGGCCGAATTAGAGATTTGATAGGTCATTTTTGGACAATTCTGACAGCACTACTAAGCACGGACATGCGCAAAGTAATGCATGTATTCCAAACAGAGAGGAGTGTTTGGAATAAAGTGTTTATATGGTCAATTCCGATTGGTATATCCCGATTCAAACGGTCTATACCACCCCTCCTAACCCGAATGAAAATTCATTCGGGTCAGACTGGAATGGAATATTCTATTCCAATTGAGGTGTTTACATGAGCATTTCTATTCTGAATGAATTCATCCATTCATTCATTCCGAATAGAAGTGTATTCATTCCGAATGAAACTGTCCATGTACCCGCAGCCAATGAGATTCAAAACGGAGTATCTCTGTAATTAAAATCAGCTGTGTTTGAAGAACGTGCAGCTATGGGAATCAAACAGGTGCATGTAATCAAGATTCATTTATATTCATGAAGGCTGCGTTATGTCATCACGCAGCACGTTTTCGTTTACAGGAAGTAATTAAGATTGGCTTTTTAGGGACTTTAGATATAAAAATACACAAAAATGGGTTTTTTTCATTTTTTTTGGCATCTATTGTTAGGTATGCCCATATGATGACCACGGATATGCTCTAAAAGTGTGAAAAACATATTTTTCATTTCACTACACCTTTTAAAACGAGTTAACTCGATCTAGGCAATCAAGCGATGG
>NC_137622.1:9341884-9346884 GCF_963280865.1 Gymnoscopelus braueri | reverse complement strand
ACCACCTTCCTTGACCATTCTGCCAAACATAGTCATTGGGAGTATCTATAATATGAAATCATATGAAAATGTTATCAGCAATTATCTGTAGTGATCCCAGTAATATTTGTTGGTTAAGCTGATGATTACAAAAAAAAGGTTATACATGCTAGAACAAAACATGTGCTCTCCTCTGAGCACAGTTCTCCATCAGGCCTGTTTGTCTACCCAGGGCTTTGTCAGTTGTGGAGTGCAGCCGGCAGGACACGAGGGGGGAATAGAGTTTGTATGACGTGTGTGGTGTCCCCTATGCATGGGCTGAAGTGAAAGCGGTGTTATTAGAGGTGTTCTCTATACACGAATCCACGGAGCGCTGCCCTGGGCGCAGCCATTGCTGCGGTGACACTCCGCGGACGCGACACCGCAGCAATGGCCGCCTACAGGCAGCTACAGGCAGCGCGTCTGTGGATTCGTCTATAGAGGCTCCTCAACATGCGATTCCAATTTGGGTATGATTTGGGGTATTGGGTGTTTCCTTCATGATATACAGTATGGCGTTTTTTGTAAGCAATATGCCCTCACTTTTGGTTCTGCGTTGTTTAGAGGCCCCTCGATGTGTGATTCTAATTTGGGGCAGATCGGATGCTGCATTCAGGCTTTTTTGTAAATTTGTAATCGCCAATTGTAGCAAGTTGGAATTAATCTGATCTATATGGGGAGTTGCATCATGATCCAAGGAATCCGGTTGAAGTTATAGGCCAACACGTGAAGTGGCCTGTTATAGCACCTTGCATCATGATCCAAGGAATCCGGTTGAAGTTATAGGCCAACACGTGAAGTGGCCTGTTATAGCACCACCATGAGGCTGATTTGAAAAATGTGGGGTGGAGATTCTACCTTGGCTTACTGTGTGTGTGCGTGCAAAATTTCCTGCCGATTGGTCCAGCTGTGCGGAGATCACACACACACACACACACACACACACACACACACACACACACACACACACACAGAGAGATGGACAGGGGCAAGAACATAATCTCTGTCTCCCGACCATTCCGGCCTGGCGGAGATAATTCATTGTAACCATTGTCATTATGTCTTGACTCCCCCTGTTCTTTCATTTGTTTCTATCTGTGGATGTTTGTTGTTCTTCTAAGACTCAGTCTGTTTTGTGTTTTGTCAGAATGATTGTCATTTGGGGTACTTTGGCTTTGCACTCTCCCTCTTGCCTCTTGGCACATGGAGAGCCTTTTTGTCTCCTACCCCTTTTAGCTGTTACAAATAATGAAAGGATTACTAGCCAATTGCTCTACGTTTGGCTAGTTAAAGACCCAATCCCTAATCTCTAATCTTTTTGTAAACTTTTTGAAGCTTCACCGTGAAAATTCTGGTTGTGTCTTGTGCTCTGCATATATCTGCAAAGCTTTAATACAGACAACAAAATCAGATTTTCAGACTAGCACTCATTGAAAACAGGTTTAATGCAGGGCATGTAACTCATCTTTCATCAGCAAGAGAGTGAGTCAATGACACAGCGCTACCAGTTTAAAAAAATAAAATAAATACATGATAATAATAATAATAATTAAATATTTCAGGAGATATCTTGGTTACATTTTAATTGAGGTAACACTGACGTTTTGTGTTTCTATCTCAGGTATTTATTTAGTTTGAGAAATCAAAATCTCTATTTATACTTCTATAAGAACATCCAGGCCCAAGACAGACGCATTCACAAGCATTTGAATCTTACTGAAATGATAGATTTTTTATTGTTCTTAATAATGTTTTATTTGTGTTTTATTTGTGATTGTTTATTTGTGCCTGTGAATTGTGTGTCTCTTGTTGAGATCAGTTGTGAGATTGAGTCAGGTGTTCCCAGTTACACTGATTGACTCCGCCCACCAGACACCTGCAAGGCAGTACAGACTGCTAGGGGAAACACACACACACACGCACGCACACGCACGCACACACACACGCACACACACAGCAGGAGTCCCTCACAGCAGTACAACCTTTGCAGTTGTTTGTTTTAGCTGTTGTGATGGTGTCTCTTGGGCGTTTGTTTGTATAGTATGTTGGATGTTAAATGTCTAATATGGACCACAATGGAAACAAGCTTCGGCTTGACGCTTTTAAAGATGATATATTGCTTTTGAAATGTTCTCAAAAAGACACAGAACTAACCCCTAACCTGTCTGTATGTGTGTGTGTTTGGTGCGTGTGCGTGCTGCTCTCCTCAGGTTTAGATGACTGTCTGCAACAGTATGTGAAGAGTTTCGAGCGGGAGCAGATGGGAGGGGAACAGCTGCTCCACATCACCCATCAGGAACTGGAAGAACTGGGAGTGACCAGGATAGGACACCAGGAACTCATACTGGAAGCCGTGGATCTGCTCTGTGCACTGGTCAGTGTGTGTGTGTGTGCGCGTGTGCGTGCGTGTATGGGGATAGGGTATGGGTGTAGAATGTAATTTAGATGTTGCATATCAGATGCAGATGCCAGTTTTTTCCCTTTATCCTATATATATTGTTATTTAGATGGCATATTGTATATTATAGACAGATGCTATGTTCATTGTTTACCTGGTACCTTAGTTACTTGAGGCACTGCACTGCATTCCATGTATGTGATTATTTACCTTGCTTATTGTAAGTTGCTTTGGATTTAAACACCTGAATTGTTAGGTGTGTGTGTGTGTGTGTGTGTGTGTGTGTGTGTGTGTGTGTGTGTGTGTGTGTGTGTGTGTGTGTGTGTGTGTGTGTGTGTGTGTGTGTGTGTGTGTGTGTGTGTGTGTGTGTGTGTGTGTGTGTGTGTGTGTGTGTGTGTGTGTTCTGCTGAACAAATACCAGGAAACAAAACCCAATTTCTATTTGTATTCATCCATTTCATTGTTGGTGATTGATTAAGCATTAGTTATTGATAGGAGGATAATTATTATAGGAGAAAAAAACGTAAGTCTGGAGTCACGTCTGTGTTGCCATCGTCAGTTCTGACAGAGAGAGAGAGAGAGAGAGAGAGAGAGTGAGAGAGAGAGAGAGAGAGAGAGAGAGAGAGAGAGAGAGTATTGTTTGTTTGTACGGGAAAAGCTACTCAGCTAATGTGCAAAGATAACGCTCCATAAGGCCATAGACATTACACCCATGAGCTAGCACTGCTAGACTATGGGCTGTAACCACTTAAACCCTTTGGTCTTAATAGAGAACCGAACCTGAGTTACATCTGTACGTTTTTTTTCCGGGTGGAGGTTCTTCTTTGGCTTACTGTGAGTGTGCGTGCAAAATCTCCTACCGATCAGTCCAGCTGTGCAGAGATTGGCTGTACACACACACACACACGCGCGCACACACGCACGCACAGGCACACGCACACACCACAGAATAGACATGCTAGGGTTCAAGTGGTTAAAGACCATAGGAACCATGACACTGTGCATGACGTAAAGCAGAAGACCACACAGACCAGATAAACATGTAGCTACTGTGAAGGACAACATGGTGCTAAAGATGTCTGACCAGCCAAACGAAAACAATACTTGAGATGCCCAAAAAACATGATAACCTTGCAAGGTCACGCAACGTTTCCAGCACACACACACGATCTTATGGTGCACGCCCTTTGGAAAGGGCACAGACGAAGAACAGACGGAACATTACATACAGCATCAAAGAATTATGGTAAAAGCAATGAGCAGGTTTACACAGATGTAGGAATTGTCTCACCCCAACATAAAAGTTAGATTCAAAGTTAATACAGGCGCATTGGCCAACACCATTCCACTGAATATATTCCAGATGCTGTTCCAAAGCATTGTGTTGAAACCAGTAAGACACATAGGCTCATGGACTACGGAGGACACCCACTGACATTAATGCTTCGCCGGTCTTGGCAATGAAAGTGTGTCGAGATCTGCACCAAAATGTCAAAATTATGATGCGCTGTAGGAAAAGGAACAGACACTGACTCACAGATCTTACTGGAGGAGTGCGCAGATGTATTAAAAGCATAGGTGAATTTCTTTTTTTTTCAGTTGTTGGGTCAACACTTTCATGGATCCCCATCGCGCTATCCAGCTGACTAAAAGACAAGCTTGACAGCTTGGAAAAAGGAAAAAAATTGCATCAATTGCAAAGTTACAGAACGCACAAATTGGGTGAACGCGCTTCCCAAAAAAGCCAAAGACAGGAAAGCTGAGAGTGAGTTTGGACCAAAGGCCACACCACAAGGTGATAAAAAGACCTCGAATCATTACCCCGTACTTACCCTAGAGGAGGTCACCATGTGAGTTATCATTCAACATAGTGTTTTGCTGATATTGTTTGGTCAGAGTCAGACATATGAAGGTAAATCATATAACTGGTGTTTGCAAAAACCAGACAGGGCCATGACCTTAAACCTCATGTTAGAATGCACAAGGGAAGAGAGGATTGAGGCTAAACCCTGAAGTGCTGCATCTGCGTCTTAGAGGTTAGTTACTTTCATGTGAAGTGAAGGCAGTCCAGGAGATTCAACCACCGCAGAGCCCGGTTGATTTGGAAACAATCCTCGGGATTGATCAACTGCCTGGCCAGGTTCACATCTCTCTGACGTAAACGCACCACTACTGCTAAAACAAGACAGGGAATTTACATGGGATAGGCAACCACGACCAAGAATTCCAACACATGAAAGACCTGATAAGTCAACACTCAGGCCTGGTGCTCTTGTACTTCAACCCGCTAAAAGAGCTTCGGCTCCAAATAGATGCTTCCAAGCAATGCATGGTCATGCGCCAAGATGGCAAACCAGTTGCCTCTGTGTCCAATTCACTCAACAGCACAGAAGAGAACTATGCACGATTATAGAAAGAGCTGTGTGAGTACATTTATGGCCAAAAAGTGTTTGTGAAGTCACACCACAAAACATTAGAAGGGGAACACTCTGAAAACCAGCAGCAGGCAGCAGCAACACTACAGCTGCAGAGAATGGTAGTGTCACGACACTTAACCAGTGTTGCCAGATTGTGCAAGAGAAAC
>NC_137622.1:9329384-9336884 GCF_963280865.1 Gymnoscopelus braueri | reverse complement strand
AGATAGATTTGGAAAATGTATATGTTTTTTTATTTCTATATTATAAGGCAAGCACAAGATCAGGAATGCATTTTTTCCCGAAACCATTCATAGACCAACAGTATGAACATCAATACATTTTTTGACAGACCGGGATCTCTATAAAGATATAAGAAATGGAGTGAAATAAGGGATAATAACAATTGACAATTGTCTTATATTCTCTTTCCTGGGGTTAGGACTTAGGTTTGAGTGAGTGCTGGTTAATTAGTTAGTTTTGTTAACACACAATACCGTTTGAATTACTTAATTAACTTTTATTTTATTTCAGTTTACAAAAATGTGTGTTATTTCGTTAGTTTTAGTGAACTATAATAACCCTGGTGCGAACATGTTTGTACAGTATGTGTGTGCGTGTTTGTGCGTGCATGTATATGTCTTATATACATGTGTGTGTTTAACCCTGTGGCTTTGCTCTCCCCTCCAGAACTACGGTCTAGAGACGGAGAACCTGCGGACTCTGTCCCACAAGCTCAACGCCTCGGCCAAGAACCTGCAGAACTTCATCCTGGGCCGACGGCGGGGCGGGCATTATGACGGACGCGCCTCACGGAGGCTCCCCAACGACTTCCTGACCTCCGTGGTGGATCTGATTGGTGCAGCCAAGAACCTGCTGGCTTGGCTGGACAGGTAAGGGGAGAGAGACTACTTGCTTTTGTTTAGTATTTTTTTTGCCCTTTTTCTCTATATAAAAATACTCTGTTACAAGGAAAAGGCCTTGGTTCAAAATGTTACTTGAGTAAAGGTACAAAAGTATTGGCATCAACATATACTTAAAGTACCAAAAGTTAAAGTACTAATGTTTGAAAATAGCAGATCTACAAGCTATCCTACAGTATGTATAAAATAGGGCTAAAGTAGTTCATGTATGTTTTATAATATAGTAATTTATATCTGCAAAGTAACTAAGTTTTCAAATAATTGTAGTGGAGTAGAAGTAAAAGTATTGCAAACTGGAAATACTCTAGTAAAGTAAAAAGTAACTCAAAATTGTACTTAAGTACACTTTTTTTTCCACCACTGGTCACTGCTGTTGTATCCTACTGACTCATATGCCAGTGAGGAGCCTCCACCGGGAGGACGTAGAGTCTCCATCCTACTCCTCCCGCTCAACACTCCCTGATGACAGGCTCCGCCCCTAGCCCGTAGTAGTACTTGCAGTGACAAAAAAAAATTCGACAAAGCCGGATGCACCGCGGTGGATTCGAACGCCCAGCCCCCGTGGAGAGGGACCGCTTTCTTTGTAGAAATAGTTCAGACGTTCTCAACCATGTGGGCCGGGGACCACTGGTGGGCTGTGAGGGTATTGCAAGTCGGCCCCGAAATAATTGGCAAAACGCTAAGTTTCAATGATGGTTTAACATTCATATAATACAGATAATATGTTAAAAAAAAAAAAAATCGTATGGTATTTTCTTCTTTAAAACAATGAAAAATTTGTTTTCATTGTGATAACGATAAATAGGAATACTGTGTTAGTTCCATTGATCCAAGCCGGAACACAATGGATTGATTTGATCATTAACAACTTAAACCCCAGAATCCGTTTTGTGAGGAAAGCTTTCGCTGAAAATAGCAGATCTACAAGCTCACAACGCGACGCGCTGCGTCGCGTTGTGAGATTGTAGATTTGCTATTTTCAGCAAAAGCTTTCCCCACGATAACAGAAAACAGAAAATACAGTAGTAGCATTGAGCCCTGAGGGACTCCGGTTATCCATATGGGGTTTAAGTAGTTAAAACAAACATGTTCTGAAAACGCTTGCGGACCACCTATCCGACCACTTAAGTGGTCGGATAGGTGGTCCGTGATTACAAATGCTTTGGGCCCTGATCCAAAAAGGTTGAGAACCCTCTGAAATAGTTAACGTAATGAACTTGTTATTAAAAAAACACAGTTTTAATTGGGACACGTTTATCATGTTCATGGTGCCGCTGTTGGAAAGCGTTTTATAAAAGCAATAGCTCACTCCAGGCCATAATATACAGTGATTATCATCAGTGTTAAGGGCCGTTGTTGGGCCCAGCGTGGGGCCTGTCGTGAGTTATTGCTTAATTATACCACAGTTAGTTCTGACCTTGCATTGTGATTGGACAATTTAATGATTGCCAATATCTCACACGATAATAATAATAATAAGCACTCCGAATGCATCAACTTTGTTTACCGTATCTGTTGCCTATAGCAACAGCTGCCACCTGTAGTTTTCACCTTGCTCTCTAATCATAAATATAATTGATGAAACGGTGGCGTTACCGTAGTGATAGAGTCAAGGACAGCCTTTGGCCTCCTGCCTACAAACACAGGACACCGCTGCAAATAAATATAGGCTCTATGCACAGCAGCCATATTGGAAAGAAATTGGGCCTCTTCCTTACTTCCTCAATAGGTGTCACCAATGGTACTAATGAAGGCTCTGTTCCATCCTGGTCAAACAGAGTCAGGGTGCTGTTATTGTGCATGTTGGCTCACTGGAAACACTCTCAGGGTTCCTTGAGGGGGTTCCAAATGGCCCCTTACGGGTGTGTAACTCTGAGTGTACAAATGGAACCAAATGGACGCCTTCATTAGTACCATTGATAAAACCTGTGTAAGTAGTAATTGGAATATTTATTTCCAATATGCCTGCTGTGCATAGAGCCTATTGTATAAATCTCTCATGTATTATTGCTTGACCAAATAACTGTTTGTGAAAACACAATATTAATTTCAAGGACCATCATCAAATGAATACTATCAGAATATAGAGCTATTTAACACTTATTTGAACAAACAAATATCCCTATCACCCTACCTTTAACCCATTCAATCCGGGAACGTATCTCTGTCATTTTAGATTTCTTTTGGCTACTCAAAAATAGGAGAAATACAAGCTCGTAGCGCAAAAAAAATGCAAATCTTTGAATATATATTTTTAAAGCATTTTGTAAAACATTTTGTTCCAGGGACCTCCAGATGCAAAGATTTGAGTTACAAATGTTCACTAAAAATATATATTCAAAGATTTGCACAAATGTTCAAGATTTTTCAAAAATAGCAGATATACAAGGCAAGCTCATAGCTATATATATATATGAGCTTGTATATTATCTGCCATTTTTGAATAGCCAAAGTATAAAATAATGGTTATAGCTCAAATCTAAAATGACACAGATTGAATGGGTTAAGAAGCATACTGTAACATGTTCTGTGAGTGTGTTTTGTTTCCAAATAAAGACATCCCATTCAATTAGATGGTGGACGTACACACCGACCTGTTTTGTTAAATTGTCGTTTCAGGTCGCCATTTGCCAGTGTGACAGAGTACTCCTTGCTGAAGAACAACATTGTGCAGCTTTGCTTGGAGTTAACCACCATTGTACAGCAGGTACACACACACACACACACACGCACACACACACACACACACACGCACGCACGCACGCACGCACGCACGCACGCACGCACGCACGCACGCACACACGCACGCACGCACGCACACACACACGTGCAATTTTCTTTTTCACGCACTGGCAGAATCGTCTGGTTTTCCAGGCTAGTTTGGGACGTACAAGGTTTCCACCCGACAAACAGCGACGCCATGCATTCCAGTAGGAGAGGAACAACATATGTCCAGCGCTGCAGGCTGTGTGAACCATCACTGATGGTCAAAGTTGTTCTCAGTGGCAGCCTGGAGCTCTGTGCTGAATTCACTCTCTGACCTCCTCTCCTCTCCTCTCCTCTCCTCTCCTCTCCTCTCCTCTCCTCTCCTCTCCTCTCCTCTCCTCTCCTCTCCTCTCCTCTCCTCTCCTCTCCTCTCCTCTCCTCTCCTCTGTCTCTTCCCCTCTCCTCTCCTCTCCTCTCCTCTCCTCTCCTCTCCTCTCCTCTCCTCTCCTCTCCTCTCCTCTCCTCTCCTCTCCTCTCCTCTCCTGAAGACTGTTGTAGATTGACGAACACACACACAACTACACACAAACTCACACCCTTTCTTCTGAACATGCAGGTTAGCACATAATTCACACACGTGCATGGCTTGCACGCACCCATGCGTGCACACACACACACACACACACACACACACACACACACACACACACACACACACACACACACACACACACACACACACACACACACACACACACACACACACACACACACACACACACACACACACACACACACACACACACACACAGCAGCAGCAGCAGCCTGCCCTGGCACACTATTCATGTTGTTCTGTCAGACTGTGTACACCTTGTGCGTTTGTGAGTGTGCATGTGATGTGATGTGTGACATTGCAAAATGCATGTGTTTGTGAGTGTGCACGTGTGTGTGTGTGTGTGTGTGTGTGTGTGTGTTTGTGAGTGTGAGTGTACACGTGCGAGCGTGCACGTGTGTGTTTGTGAGTGTGCACGCGTGAGCCTGCGTGTGTGTGTGTGTGTGTATGTGTGTGTTTGTCAGTGTGCATGTGTGAGCTTGCATGTTTGTTTGTGAGCGTTCATGTTTGAGCACACATGTGCGTTTGTGAGCCAGCGTGCATGTGTGAGCGTGCATGTGTGTTTGTGAGTGTGCCCAGGCACAGGCTCTGGTAGTGAGAAGATAACAGCTCTCCAGGAGGAGGGACAGACAGGACACACTGCAACATCCTCATTGTTCATTTAGTGGTTCACAAACTGGGGGTCGGGACCCCCAGGGGGGGTTCCCAAAGGATTTTTTAACCCATTCAATCCGGGAACGCATCTTTCGTGTCATTTTAGAATTGAGCTATAACTATTATTTTATACTTTGGCTATTTTTGTAAAATCTTGTACATTTGTGCAAATCTTTGAATACATATATATTTTTGAAACAACATTTGTAACTCAAATCTATGCTTCTGGAGGTCCCTGGAACAACATATTTTTTACAAATGTTCTCTTTAAAAAATATATATTCAAAGATTTGCACACATTTTCCAAAAATAGCAGTTACAGTTTACAAGCTCATAGCGCGGCACTCGGTGCCGCACTATGAGCTTGTATATGTGCTATTTTTGAATAGCCAAAGATATCTTAAAGGTTTCATGACATTCAGTTTTACAGCACATTAAACGTCTTTGTCATGGTCCTTCAAACGTGTATAAAAAGTTTTAACTGAAAATTCCACTCTAGTGAGCCATTGCAGGTGTTTTTCTCTCACATTTCTAAAGCCTTTTCAACTGCAATGAAAAAATAAATCTTTGCCGCTGTTGAGGGATTTTGCCTGTCAATCATCACCTCTGCTCCACCCCCCCCAAAGGAAAGGATAGGGGAGGGGAGGGGCGAGGAGGAGAGTGGGCAGGATTAATGGCCTATGACATCACTATCCAAGGGCCAATCTCAGATTACTTTTCAGCCTAATTATTCAGAAAACCCCAGACCACAGAAAATCCACTGAATGTTCAAAGTTCAGTTTTTTGGGGTGTAATTGAGGTCATAAAACCCCCCAAAAAACATAAAAACATAAAAAAAAGTGAAAATGAATGTCATAGAACCTTTAAAATGACACAGATGCGTTCCCTGATTGAATGGCTTAATGTGCAACATTGCTTTCTCACTCAACTGTAAACAAACCAACATACAGTATAATTGTATATCTGCACATTTCTAAAGTTACAATTTAATCACTTTTAAGACCTTTTCAATACCAAATTGGCCAAATTGTCAAATATATTACATAAGAATAGCCGATCTACAAGCTCAGCTTGCAGTTCGGCTATCTTCACAATATTTATCTGTTGAACCGAGTCAAACTAAATGTAATGCCTAAACAGTTCCAAAAATGTGCTTGTCAGGGTGTGGGGTCCCCAGTTAAAATATGATTATTTTGGGGGGTCGTGGCATGAAAAGTTTGGGGACCTTTGCTCTAGAGTGCACAAATGTTACCAACTATGTTGACAGAACATATCAGACCAAACCATGTCTAACAATAAAAATGTTCTTAAATTCCCAAAGACAGAAAAGAAATCGTACCAAATGAGGGTTGTTGACATGAAAAAATGCATTAAAGTGCAGTACAGTATAGCGCACGTGTCAGGCTGCTTTTGATTCAACGATCATCGAGTAAACAATCTGTCATGTTCAGAAATAGTACAAAGCAGATGTCTGCAGGCCGATCAGGTTGCAGGACTGATCAATTAGTGTCAATGTCTCTCTGGATCGTAGACAGTCCTGATTGTTAATATAATTGTTGAATTTTGTATTCGTTCCTATTATTGTCGCTGGTTGAGACCTGTGCTCCGAGGAGCACATTATTATTATTAATGTATTGAGAGTTTACAAATGTAACCAAATGGACCATGGTCCATTTAGATATAGATGTACAAATGGATGTCACACTGGAGGATTTGAAACAGAATCTATTTATTTTTGTATATATTTATAGTTTTTTATTCATTTTTTCGTTTTGACAAAGTGGTGGTACAAGACTTCTTTAGACATCGACTGTCTTAAAGTTGGGCAAAATTGAGATGAGCAAAGAAGAATATAACATTTGAATACAAAGACAAAGAGAAAACAACTCAAAACATTAGAAAAAGAAAAGGGAAAGAAAAAAAGCAAAACAAAAACATCATCATCACAGAATCTATTTAATTCAAAAATATTTCCATATTAGAATGTTACTCTGGTCACTCAAATACCACCCAGGCACCAGCACAGTAAAAAATACTATAAAACTAAAATAAAATATTGAAGTAATAAAAAGTTTAAAGTCAAATAATACCAGACAGGATTAGAATGCGGACGGAGATAGTAGGATGTGGTTCATCTTTCGTCCTGTCATCATTTTGTCTCTGATTTCCTACATTCTTGGCGGTTCTATTTATGAGAGCTGGTTATTTGAGCTGCTGTGCTGATGTCTGCATCCGTCTCATGTGTTGTCTTACTCTCCTCTTCTATTCTCTCCTCTCCTCTCTCTTCCTCTGCAGGACTGCACTGTGTATGAGACGGAGAACAAGATCTTACATGTGGTGAGTGTCATCATAAAACTGCTGACTCATCTATCACACTACCTGGATCTTCTGTGTTCCTACACATTATGTTTCTCTGTCCTGTAAAACTCCACAACACTGTCTCACTCCCCAAAAGGCATATTGTGACTTAGTGACCAAACATCAACATGTGCCTTCAAGGGGGGGGGGGGGGGTTAACGTTAACGGTTAAAACGTCCGAGGTCCGAGCGGACTTGAGCCACGAGAGGCACGGCCGAGCAGAATTTGACGAGTTAACTCGTCCATGGCAGTCAATGAGTTAACGTCACATGTCAAAATTGTCCCAAAAAGTCAAAAAAAAATTGGTGAGACAGCGTGGGAAATTCATGTCATTCATACATTATGTACTGTACAAGTACGCTGTGCACCCCTCTGAGAAAAGCGGACATTTCAAATTAAATATGGAGGCACATTAATCACAAACACATTTCTCTACTTTTTGTTTTCTTTACCTCCTCTTATCTGTTACA
>NC_137622.1:9306884-9324384 GCF_963280865.1 Gymnoscopelus braueri | reverse complement strand
TGTGTACTCTCTTCATATAATCCAGTAATTGCTCATTAGGTTTGAGGTCAGATTGAAGATAATTGTATGCTCAGTTCAACTTTTTGATGAGCGTTTGTGATTTAGTTTGTTCCTCCAAATGCAACTGGATGTATCTCTAAATGAGAACACGTATGCGTATGTGTGTATGTGTGTATGTGTGTGTATGTGTGTGTGCGGGAGTGTTGGCCTTCTGCGGTCAGTCAACCGATGATAAATGAACTTCAATGCATGACCGAGTGACAGTCAGGGTGCCTTTACAACAAACCAGACTGATTTATACTTACCGTAGTCGGTAAGTGCCGGTGCCGTGCACCAAAAACAGCAAGACGCCTTTGTGAGCTTGTAGATCTGCTGTATTTACGGTGCGGTTCGACTCGATGCCCCAACCGGTATAACTCGTGCTACACTGTCAAGGTGAAGCCTCTGTCTGCTTGATCACTGTATGCAGAGCATGAACAGAGCAGCATCGATGTTTCATCCAGATGACAACGCATCGATTTTCTTCTGTTTGTCTGTAAAGACAGCGCTCTTTAATTTAGATGTTAGGAAATGTCATCCATATCGCTTTGGGCTGGTTTGGTATTGGTGATTCGTCCTGTCTGTCTGTCTGTCTGTCTGTCTGTCTGTCTGTCTGTCTGTCTGTCTGTCTTTTATTCAGTGGTGGAAAAAGTACTAACATTTTTTACTTAAGTAAAAGTATCAATACTGCAATATAGAACTACTCTGTTATGTGAAAGTCCGGAATTCAAAATGTACTTGAGTAAAAATACAAAAGTATTGGCATCAAAATGTACTTAAAGTACCAAAAGTAAAAGTACTCATTATGCAGAAGATTCCATTTCACAAGTTTTCTAGAGTATATAAAATGTACAAAAATCCTTTGAAAACAGCAGATCTACAAGCTCGCGACGCGTTGTGAGCTTGTAGATCCGCTATTTTCAAATAGCCAAAGTTTATGTTATGTTTATGTATGTTTTTAAGCTAAATCTACAAAGTAACTTGTAACTAAAGTGATCAAATGATAGCAAAAGTAAAAATACAATATTTGCCTCTGAGATGTAGTGGAGTAGAAGTAGAATTATTGGAAATTGGAAAGACTAAGTAAAGTACAAATACCTCAAAATTGTACTTAAGTACAGTACTTGAGTACATGTACTTAGTTACTTTACACCACTGCTTTTATTTCGCTTTTTTTTGTAGGATACACACTAAAAGGTTGTGAGCGTTCATTTCATTCTTTCCGAGTAACTACCGAATTAAACATTCCAGATTTGTTATCAGTGTTATCTTCTTCTCCTTCTTCTGTCGGCTAATTCCCAACAGGGGTCACCACAGCGGATCATCTGTTTCCATTCTGCTTCTGTTCTCTAGGTCTTCCTCCGTCACTCCAGCAAACCTCTATGGTCTCTCTCAACGCATCCATAAACCTCCTCTTTGGCCTTCCTCTTCTCCTCTTGCCCTGCAGCTCCATCTTCAGCATCCTGTGCCACTGTGCCCCTCATCCCTCCTCTGAACATGTCCAAACCATCTCAACCGTGCCTCCTCTTGCTTTATATTCCCAAACGTTCTAACCGGGGCTGATCCTCTAATGTAGTCATTTCTTATCTTGCTTCTTCTTTAATGACAATCGTACCATCCTCAATTCTGTCATCTCCAGCTCTGCCTTCAGTCTTTTCGTCAGCATTATCAGTATTATAATTCTCAATACAATTTCTGTCTGTCTGTCTGTCTGTCTCTCCAGTGTAAGACTCTGGCAGGTATATGTGATCACATCATCTCGCTGTCGTCAGACTCGCTGGTCTCCCAGTCGGCCCATTTAGAAGTTGTCCACCTGACCAGTATACTGCCCAGCGAAGGACTGGTAGGACACACACATACGCACGCACACACACACACAATTCCATCATACTAGTTTTTCTCCTCCTCTACCTAAAGTGTACTGACCCCTTTCTCTCTCTCTCTGTGTGTGTGTGTGTGTGTGTGTGTGTGTGTGTGTGTGTGTGTGTGTGTGTGTGTGTGTGTGTGTGTGTGTGTGTGTGTGTGTGTGTGTGTGTGTGTGTGTGTGTGTGTGTGTGTGTGTGTGTGTGTGTGTGTGTGTGTGTGTGTGTGTGTGTGTGTGTGTGTGTGTGTGCGTGTGACAGGGGATGTACATCAAATCGACGTACGACGGGCTCCATGTTATCACTGGAACCACAGAGAATGTGAGTTGATATTTTTGCAGTTTGACAATTTTTGAAAGCTTTTGCCCATAAATTAGCGATGCCAATGCTGGGTACCGGAACCTGAACACGCTGATCGATGCGTAGCTCCGCGACGCGTCGTCAGCACAATAACCCCGGCAATGCCGGGCAAGCTGATATATCAGTTGGTAACATAATACAAAGCAGGTTTGTGTGATTATGGAGACATCTGGGTGAGCCAGAAATGACACAGTGTATTATATTTGATGGCCCCTGCCCTTGATAATAGTATTACAGTATATCTGCAATACTATTGCATATAATAATTAGTGATATCTCTTATATTATGGCTAAAACTCACCCTACAGTGATGCACCATAACCTGAGAAACAGTTGATGTGTTATCAGTTAAAGGTATACTAGGTAAGATCGCATATCACACACCCCTCCCCCCTCCCCTCTCTGACAGGTATCAAAGTGATGGCTGTCTTTGATGCATTCATTGATTAGAGAGAGCACTAACGAGCACAGAACGAGTTTGACACTTTTATGGCTTAATCAATCAACTCAGTGCACAACCCCCTTTGAAGTTCAAAGGGATCAATGAAGAGCTCCGGCCGAGCTCCCCCCTGCCCCTCCCCCCACAGACAGAGGCGTCCCTGTAAAGTATCATTCATAGTCGGACGTAAGGATACGTAACCAGCGCCAGCGCTCCTTGCGTTGTCGTTTTTGTCTCCCCCTCCGTCACTTACGGCTCCAGGATTTCCGTCCGTGCGATCAACATTCACCGTCAGGCCGACGTACGTTCGTTTGTACGTTGGCTGTAGTACCAGTGGAAACCGTTGGCAGTATATCAGGGAAAAAAAGTTTTCCTTGGGCACTCTTTCTCCACAAAAAGACCCACGTTGGTGGTGGAAGTACTTGAGTAAATGTACTTAATTACTGTGACAAAATGAACCCAGCCAGCCATTCCCTAAACACACACACACACACAAATAATATAGCACAGTGCAGTATGGGTCGAAACTCACGTTTTGTAGACAACCATTGTTTTTGTCTAGTTTGTGTCTTTTATTGCGTTGTTTTGGCGTCCATTTTAGCGCTGTTGCCAGGTTTTGTGAGAGAAATAAGCAACCAGGTCTATGAAAACAAGCCCAAAATAATCGACTAGGCCACATCACATGAAAATAGCAGATCTACAATATCTATTTGAGAATCACTGGTTTAAATAATAATTGGCCCAAATAAGCAACTACACTTTAGAAACAAGACCAAATAAAACCGCAACCACCAATGTTTGTTTACAAGCAACTTTACAGAAAAATAAGCCCAAAGTCGCTTATAATAAGCGGACATGGCAACACTTTTCACAACATTTAAAACCTCGCAGCTGCCATCTAGTGGATTAATAGGTGTACGACGCCCAACGTTATAATTCCTACGGATTTAACGTCAGCGACTATGCATGCGTCTGTAAAGAACGGACGGAATCCCTCACCCCCTGACGCACGTTTTAGACCCATCTAGGGACTATGAACGGGCCTTAAGGGATGAATGTCAACATAAACAGTTGAACAAAACCAAAATACAGCCAGAGGGATGTGTCTTTCTGCAGGAAAACACCCCAGCATAATTATATAGTGGCTGATAGAGGGAAATAATGCAATATATATATTTTTTAATTTAGGCTCAAATTTACCTAGTTAACCTTTAAGTGCTGTTATGAACTAGTCTCTTAAACCAGACAATTCTTGCGCAACCTCATAAATGATACAGAGAGTCTGTAACCCCCCCCCCCCCGTCATGCCATGTTTTGAGCTTGTAGATCTGCTACTTTTGATACTTTTGTGTGACGCTGTAGTATGATCAAGTAAGGCGTTAATTTACGAAAAAACACAAAAAGTTAAAATATGGAGATAAGAGGTTTCTGCCGCAACAGCAACAATTTACAATTGAATTAATTTACTCGGCTGCAAAGGTGAAACAGAAGTGGGGTCAGAGGTCGGGACATGTGCTTTATTTTCGTAGCATTTTTCAGACTATATTGTAGTATGTTTTGAAGTGTTTCGTTGCCGTTGGGCGGAATTCAAGGCTTCATGGGGGGGGGGTGTAATTGATAGAAAATAAGTCATATTTTGGGTGAACTACTCCTTTTACTGACGAAAAAAACATGAAAAGAGATACGAGGTGTCTGCCCGACAGCGACGATTTGAAAATGATGTGAGCCAACAGTCTGTCCCAAGAGACTAATTATGAGCTAAAATAACAGTTGTCACATGACTCAGGAAGTCTGTGTATATCCTCCCAGGTGTCTGCCTCACTGACAGCTCTGAGCATCATCATGGAATGTCTTCAGTGTATGTTTGCTGTTTAGGAAAATAAAACCCATGCTTTGCTTTTGACCGTTTTGGCCGTGCATTTTTACCACCCGGTGGGGATATGTTTTATAACCGTTTCTGGTCAGACTGAATGCATTTCCTTTTGGGTAATGCAGACTGTCTGATATGTTAGATTAGATTAGATTTTTTTTTTGGGGGGGGGGGTATTTTTGGGCTTTTATGCCTTTATTTATAGGACAGTAGTCTGACAGGAAATGGGGAGAGAGAGATGGGGGGTGACATGCGGCAAAGGCCGTCGGGCTCGTGACTCCAACCCGCGACGCTCTGTCAGGCTACATTGAGCCTAAGTGCCTGGACCGCTACGGCAGCCGTCCAGGCCATATGTTTGATATTTAAGTTTGATTGTATTGCAATTTAACAATTTAATAATTTAATTTAAAATAGATACAGTATGTTAACCATACCAAACCTGGCGTCCCTATTTTGGCCAATTTTGTATTTATTTTGTATTTATTGTTGATGTGACAGCTTGTAGATATTTTCGGTATTTGTGGTACAAAGAAGTATATAGCCCCCCCCCCCCCTCTGATTTCTTTTCAAATCAAACCCTAGTTGCCCCATGTCAGAGGTTCCCATACCATTTTGTCCTTCCCTATACCATTTCCTATTGGCCTACTTGAAACTGTTACAAGTAAAAGTCCGGAATTCAAAATTTACTTGAGTAAAAGTACAAAAGTATTATGCAGAATGTCCCATTTCAAGTTTTCAAATGTATTTATATATTTTTTAAATAGCAGATCTACAAGCTCACAATGCGACACGTTGTAAGCTTGTAGATCGTCTGTTTTCAAATGGCCGAAATGTATAGGGCTGAAGTGGTTAATGTGTGTTTTGTAATAATAATCAGAATCTACAAAGAAACTAGTAACTAAAGTTTTCAAATAATTGTAGTGAAGTGAAAGTACAATATTTGCCCCTGAGATGTAGTGGAGTAGAAGTAAAAAGTACTGAAAATTGGAAGTACTCCTGTAAAGTAAAAGTACCTAAAAATTGTACTTAAGTACAGTACTTGAGTAAATGTACTTAGTTACTTTACACCACTGCTGAGCCCCACCAAAGGCTTCTCACATGGCCATAAACTCATTTCAACACCTTCTGTCTCTGACAACAACACATGCAGTCACATGACACTGATAGCAGGAAACACTAAAACAGCAGGAACTCTTAGGTGCTAAATATCAACATTCAACAGCTGTTTGGAGGAGGACTATGTATATATGATTTGTAAAATTTGGAGTTCTCTCATATGGATAACATTACATATTTCAAGTCACCTCGACAGTACCAAACTGACACATTGAAAAACAGTACAGAGTCCATTCCACGGGGAAGCCATGCATGTCTTGTCCAAATATGGACGGTTGACAGGGCGGTTGATTTGAGATCATGAATTCTTAATTCAAGATCTCAAATCTTTACTGAACCCCTTAACGCCTATACTGCATAATACAGTAGTTGACTGGGGTCAACCCCAGGGGTCTACTAACTGTCCTTTTTCCCCTCTGTAGCAAATTTCGGAAATAGAAGATCGATATTTCCGGCGAATGTTCACCCCAGAGTGGGGATGCTATAGGGTTCTTGTGGTTAATTCACAAAATGTGTAAACATTCAAACCATGACCACCCCATGACCACCCCTCTCTCTCTCTCTCTCTCTCTCTCTCTCTCTCTCTCACTCTCTCTCTCTCTCTGCAGTCCCCAGCAGACCTATGTAAGAAGATCCACGCCGGGGACGAGGTCATTCAGGTCAACCATCAGACGGTGGTGAGTCACCAGGAGACCCCTCAGAGCTCTGTCTGTTCAAATGGCACTTATGAAAATGGAAGACACAGTTTTTATGTCCTCACTCACAAGTGCAGTAATACCAAAGTGTGTGTGTGTGTGTGTGTGTGTGTGTGTGTGTGTGTGTGTGTGTGTGTGTGTGTGTGTGTGTGTGTGTGTGCGTGTGCGTGCGTGTGCGGTCCAGGCACCCTCTGGGCTACTTGAGGACCCTTACAGGTCTGTAACTCTGAGAGTGTATACAAATGGAACCAAACGGACCCGTGATGGTGCTCCTTGAAATGAAACATTTTTGACCAGCTCTGCCAGTGTGATAAACTGGTTCCCGACACGGTTCCAAATGTGACGGATCCAGACCATAGTGTGCCAGCGCCAATGTGGTGCTTCTGCCCAGTGTCTGTGTTGCTGTTCAGCTGTAATAAAGACTGCCTGTCTGGGCCTGGTTGTAGAGCAGGGGTCCTTTTTTTTTCAGCCCAAGGACCCCTAGCTGAGAGAGAGATGAAGCAGGGACCCCCGCTACGTTGCATACAATTGTGTTGCAGATTCAACTTTTTCATAGATTTTATCGATAGCTTCATTGACTATCATCAGTGTTGTGTAAATGAATGTTTTTTATTCATTTCAGACATTTAACCACTTAAACCTTCAATACTTAGTACTTGATTTGCTCCCACACCGCGAGGCATTGTGCACTTGTAGATTGCTATTTTCGGCTAATGTTTCTCAGAATAGAGATGCTAGGGTTAATGTAAAAAAGAAAATCCTATCACAAAGACCCCCTGTGGTAACTCTGAGGACCCCCTAGGGGTCCCGGACCCCCTGTTGAAGACCCCTGTTGTACAGAGCTGCTGCAGGAGCTCTGCTTTGGTGGAATACGGGACACTCTGTCTGTCTACAGTCTGTGGTCGTCGTTGAGGTGCGTTGGTTTTATTTGTATATTTTGGAAACTGGGAGGCATTTTAAATGGAAGTGATCCCTATGAGAGATTGACTGCTCTCTCTGTCTGTTCTGTGTTATGGTACTAGGGTTGCATGCCTAACGCAGGACACACATGACAATGCGTTGTGAGCGTGTAGATCTGCTATTTCTGCTATACTGTATAAGTATATCATTACGGGGCCAGAGCTCAGCTCTGGACCTGTCTTAATGTTCCCCTCTTTTTTCTTCTGCCACTTTTGGCAGTTCTGGCTGAACCGTGCATACGCTTTTTACGAAACTTGGCCATATGGTAGATGGTCATGAAAAACTATCAAGAAATAATTCTCACAATCTTTTGTCAAAAGGTGGCGCTATAGCAAAATGCCAACTTTGAACAGGTACAACTCATGCCCTGTTTGACCTACAGCCATGAAACTTCAATATACATATGCGTCTACTCATGATCAACAACTTTCACACACTGACTTTTGACCTCTGACCTTTAGATCTCCCACCATTTTGAATGATATGAAAAACAGTTAAACCCTATCTCCTCCTGGGATTTTTTAGTAATCTGCACGAAACGTTTTACACATGAACTTTGGACCTATGCCGACAAACATGTGCAAAAGATTTTCCATAAGTGAAAAAATGAAGCTTTAATGAGCCAATGAATATTGCAGTTTTATGACAATTATTCATCTGCCCCTAACACATACATGCAGACTCACATTTCTTTGAAACTTTGCGGTAATGTTGAGGGTCATTCCAAATATCACTGAAACCAATCTTACTCCAATTGGTCAAAGGGGGGCGCTATAGCGATTTTTTGAAAATGCAAACTTTAAACAGGCAAAAGTCATGCCTCGTTTGGCCGACAGCCATTAAACCTGCTTACACATGTGCCTTGACTCATGAGGAACACATGTATCACGTTGACCAGTAAGCTCCGCCCTTAGATTGTCCGCAATTTTGAGCAGTTTGAAAAACACTTAAACCCAGGATTTTTCAGCTATTTGCGTGAAAATGTATCATCTGAGTGATAACAACAGAGTGGTCTGTTGGTCCAATGGCTTCTCCCTTAAAAGTGTGCATCACAACCTGAAGGTTGCCAGTTCAAGCCTCACTTGGTGCAGACTCATTTAAGTTGAATTGCAAAAAACATGACTGTATCAATGAATACATGTGCAAACGGTAAAGATAACATGAATTGCTTATTTGAGAGTATGTTTTTTCAATGTATGACGTACTTCATTGTGAAAATAGCTGATCTACAATCTCACAACTTTTCAGATAGCAACGTTTTGTGAGCTTGTAGATCGGCTGCTTTCACTGGTTTCGGTTTCGAGGAGACATACAATTTCTCTATTGGTAAATGGTTTGTGAACGAGTGATCTTAGTGTTAGTGTGAATTATTTTTTCACTGGTTCTGGTCTGTTGGTCCAATGGCGTCTCGCTTCAGCATCTGGATCCAAGGTCGCCAGTTCAAGCCTCAACTCTTGCTGGCTACTTTTCAATTGTATCGCACAAAACATGACTGTATCAATTAATGCATGCGCAACTGTTAAAGGTAACATGAAATGCTTCTTGGAGAGAGTATTTTTTGCAATATATGACAAAATTGTGAAAATAGCCGATCTACAATCTCACAACTTTTCAGATAGCAACGTGTTTCTGAGCTTGTAGATCGGCTGCTGTGTTATCTATTTTTTCACAGGTCTTGTCTGTTGGTCCAATGGCTTTTCCCTTAAGTGAGTGCCTCATGACTGCAAGGTTGCCGGTTCAAGCCTCACTTGATGTAGACTTTGTTTAAGTTGCATTGCGTACAACATGATTGTGTCAATTAATACACATGCAATTGTTAAAGATAACCTGAAATGCTTATTTGAGAGAGTATGTTTTTTCAATGTATGACATACTTCATTCTGAAAATAGCCGATCTACAATCTCAAAACCTTTCAGATAGCAACGTTCTGTCTGAGCTTGTAGATCGGCTGCTTTCACTGGTTCACTTTTATCTTCAACAGACAACCTCAGCCTGGACAAAGCTATAGCACTATAGGTAGTGTTGCAGCCTGTCAATCCGAAGGTTGATAGTTTGATTCCTGTTAATGGCAATAGGTTGAGATGTCCAATCAATCCATTCTGCTTCCGTCTCTCTCTCTCTTCAATCTATTCCGTTTCCAAGTCTCTCTCTCTCTCTCTCTCTCTCTCTCTCTCTCTCATAGGCTCTGGTTGCCCCAGGTACGATTCCAGGCCAGGTCAGCAAAAGTCTCGATGAAATGAAATTTGTCCCTGAGCAAGACTCTTAACCCCTAATTGCTCACAGGCTCTCATTGGAAACAAGACCGCAAGGACTTTCATGAACTGACCTGTTAACACATCGACCGCCAGAAAAATCCGAAAGTGAACCCGGAAGTGAATAGCGCGAAAAGACTGTGGACCGTAGGGCTACGGTCTCGGCGCTTAACAGTTGGATTTAACGGACCGTAGGACTACGTTCTTGGCGGTTAATGTGTTAAAGGAATTATCCTCTCTCTCTCTCTCTCTCTCTCCATTTACTGGCCCCGTATTATCGCTGCTTGCAGCTATATTTTCTCTTACATTTGCCCATAATGACATGGCCAAAAATAAGGAATGCCAGGTTGCCAAGCTTCGATAAGAGATTTGTTTAATTAACTCAGTGCTTATAGAAAAAATATATATATCGTCGTTGTTGTGTGGAAACCTCATCAATTATGTCCAAAACTGTTACTTTTCAGGATTCAAATTCAAAAATAGCAAAAATAGCAGATCCTGCAGTGCAGGCCCAAGCTCTTGAGCTTGTAGATCGGTTATTTTTGCCACTTTTGTGTGACACTGTACTAGTATGATGAAGTATCATTAATTTACGCGAAAAACATACAAAGTTTAAATATTGAGATAAAGGGTTAGGGTTACTGCCCGACAGCAACGATATGCTTCTACACAGAACTGATTCTGAAATGGAACCTGATACGAAACTCTAACCTTATGCACAGGATTTGCTTATTTTAGACAGGATAGTAGAGAAACAGGAAGCTGAGGACAGAGAGGGGGGGGGGGGGGCATGCGTTGCATATCTCCAGATGGAATATGGAACTGGGGACGTTGTGATTATGGCCTCCATTGCCTTTCTGAAAAGAGAGCTCATTACACTCAGTGTTTGAATAGGCTTTCCAAATGTGTTTCCTTGCGTGTCGCTGCGCTTCTCATGTGAATTGCATGAGCGTGTGTGTGTGTGTGTGTGTGTGTGTGTGTGTGTGTGTGTGTGTATGTGTGTGTGTGTGTGTGTGTGTGTGTGTGTGTGTGTGTGTGTGTGTGTGTGTGTGTGTGTGTGTGTGTGTGTGTGTGTGTGTGTGTGTGTGTGGGTGTGTGTGTGTGTGTGTGTGTGTGTGTAGCAGGAGGTTGATTGACAGTGAGAAAGCTGTGTGTTATCTCTCTCTCTCTCTCTCTCTCTCTCTCTCTCTCTCTCTCTCTCTCTCTCTCTCTCTCCCTCCCTCTCTCTCTCCACAGGGTGACAGCGCCGAAGTCACCCTGCCGCCAACCCATCATTACTCCCACTACCACCCCTCTCTCTCTACGCTGTGATCCCTCGCTCTGGGGGGCAAGCCCCCTGAGACTGAGAGAGAGAGAGAGGGGGGGGGGGGTTATTACAGAATAGTCTAGGGATGCTGGGAAGGGGAAGAGCTGGGAGAGAGAGTGGAGGAAAACGGGAACAGGGAGGGATTGGGGTGGAGGGGAAGGGATGAAGGATGAAAGGAGAAATGGGGAGTGGAGAAGAGACCTCTTCTGTCAATACAGTGCTTTTTAAGAGAGGGGTCTGTGAAGGATTCACACTGCCACCTCTGTCTCTCTGTCTTCGTCTCTCTATCAACATCTAACTATAAAAAATGCACAGAATCTCTGCGCGCATGTCCGCCGATCCGTAGCTGACTGCTAACTGCTAATTTTCCCAATGTGTTCAGACTAGGACTTAAATCTAAGATAACAGGTGTTCTAGTTCAGTTTTATCATGACGTCCTCCAAAGAGGACGATGCGATCTCCCACCATGCAAGAGCACATCCCATATCTACCCGGTTGGGTGTTCCCCCTTGGGCTCAAGCTTCTTCCAGGAGAAGGTCTCTGGGTGGAATTTCCACTGATCATTGAATTTGAAGCCTGACCAAAATCTCTGCGTGTGTCCATGTGTCCCTCGCATATCCGTTCGACCGATATACAAAATATACTTAAAGTACCGAAAGTAAAAGTACCCATTATGCAGAATGTTTCACAATTTATCATATGTCTAAAATGTATTAAAAGTCTTTCGAAAATATCAGATCTACAAGCTCACAACGCGTCGCATCGCTTGTAGGTCAGCTATTTTCAAATAGCCAACGTTTAAATAGGGCTGAAGTGGTTAATGTATGTTTTGTAATAATAATCAAAATCTACAAAGTAACTAGTAACTAAAGTTTTCAAATAATTGTAGTGGAGTAAAAGTACAATATTTGCCTCTGAGATGTAGTGGAGTAGAAGTAAAAGTACTGAAAATTGGAAATACTCCAGTAAAGTAAAAAATACCTCAAATTGAACTTAAATACAGTACTTGGGTAAATGTACTTAGTTATTTTACAATACTGAATGGTACGACGGGCATTGCATAACCGGAGGGGCATACGTTTCCAACAGGCATCCTTTCCAACAGGTGTCGTTTCCAACGGGCGTCGTCCTAGTCTTCAATAAGACACACATGTACAGTACAGTTTTTTAAATCTGATTCTCTCGCAACTAAAGCGCAGAAACAAACTGATTGTTCAAAGAGGCAACGTGACTATGCAGAGGTAATAGCCAGAATAATGAAGACCCTTGAGGGCTAGTGAACCCTCTCTCCATGTACTTTATGCTCTGGTTCTGTTTTGATTGTTCTGGCCCGGTTTGCCACCTGTCTGCCTATTTCCATTGCAGTGCAGCTCAAGGTTATTATAGTTAACTAAAACTGGGGGCACGATGACACAGTCGATAGCACTGTCGCCTCACAGCTAGAAGGGTTCGATTCCCGCCGGGGACGCTGTGGGCGCTGTGGGCGCTGGGGCCGTGTCCTCTCCTCCGCGTCATCAGTCGCCATACCCTAGGTGGGGTTGGCAAAAGGTCCTTTCTGTGTGGAGTTTGCATGTTCTCCCCGTGTCCCTTGTACCCTCTAAAAAAACATGCAGTAATCCTGGTCTCTATACTGCCTCCCCTGGTCAGCCGGGGCGCCTGATGGAGGGGAAAGAAACTGGTTGGAATAACATGTTCCTTCCATGCACGACGTCCAACCGGGGAAACTCCCCCCTGTCAGGTGATAAGAAGTGGCTTGCTAGCTCCTCATGCATTGAAGGAAGCATGAGCTCAGTTTTGGGCTCTCTCTAGCCTGGCAGAGGGAGAGTAGCGCCCAGGATTACATATAGAAAAATGGGTTATAAAATTGTGGGATAAAAAAACAAACATATATATATATATATAGTTAACTAAAACTAAGCTAAAACTTCTAAAAAATCTGTCAGATGTATTTCACTAAAACTCTAAACTATATTGGTATAAAAAGAAAAAACAACAGCTAGATTCAGGCTTGTCTAACGTGTAAAAAAGATACCAAAATATATAACATACACATACACCCGATTTATGTCCAGTTATTGTAGTATACTAGAGGTTCGGGCTGCTATGCGGCCCTCACACCTACACGCACCGCCGATCCGACTAATATGCCCATATATGGAGATCTCTGTATCTGTCAGGCCTTGTCCCTTTTATGCCCATTATATATATATATATATATATATATATATATATATATATATATATATATATACTGTAGTGTGTCCAATCAATAGCCTGACGAGGGCTGAGTGCTGGAGTACTGGTTGGGCCACAAGGAAACACTGCAGTCAGCACTTTAACAACACACATACACACACACACACACACACACACACACACACACACACACACACACACACACACACACACACACACACACACACACACACACACACACACACACACACACACACACACTTCTCCTCTTTCACATTTGTCTCTCTGTCTTCCGCCTCTAATCTCTTCTTTTACTGCGCTTCCTCATTAGAACTACAGCCTCTTCCTGTGAGTCAGTAAATCTCTGTTTCCTCGCCAATTGGGCCCACAGGGACTAAATGATGTTCGGTGGCTTGCTGTACACACTCTCTGTATAGTGACAGGTGACATAATGACCTGTTTGGCTGATGTCACCCTACAGCTGGCAGCTACTGTATGACACTCTGATGTGTTAACCATGTCCATGGGTGACAGCTCTTTTTTTGCTGTGTGTGTGTGTGTGTGTGTTCCTCAGGTGGGCTGGCAGCTGAAGAACTTGGTCAACGCTCTGAGGGAGGACCCCTGTGGAGTCATCCTCACGTTGAAGAAGAGACCCCAGAACACGCTGAGTTCCACGCCCGCCCTACTCAGGAACGTCCGCTGGAAGCCCCTCGGTCTGCAGGTAAGACCACCATACAGTGACACTCCATGCAGTGACACCATTCAGTGACACCATTCAGTGACGCTCCACGTTTGACATGGTGAGTTTCTTAACCACTTAAAAAATCCCATACGTTGTTGAGCGGAGTCCCTCAGGGCGCTATACTTCAGTCTTTTCTGTTTTCGCCCTACATTAAATACCTTCGCTATTTTCGGCGAAAAGGTTTCCCAGAATACAGATGCTGGGGTTTGAGTGGTTCAGCAGGGAGGCAACGGTTTAGCTGTGCTTATTGGTCAGCTGCTATGTAACACCTAGGGAAGATTAAGACTTTAGCTTATGCTGAACAGTCAGCTGCTGTACACACCCTAGGGAAGATACGCCATCTGACAAATCAGAACAAGTTGATCCTTTTGATCACTCCCATCACCCATGGCAAATAAAGGCTGGGTATTACTCACATTCCCATCTGTCGCCTTGCTTTGTCGTGCTGGCGTGAACCATGAGAGGAGCCAACAAGTCTATTCCCTCCAACGCACTCGGACAATAAAACTGATCCAGGTACAGATATGATTCAGCTGCCGGCATGCTGAACAAAGCCCCTCATGCTGTCATCATCCTTCTATTTGCGGTTTGTGACAGATCCCTGGCTTTTTACAGAACATATACACTGGCCCACGTTACTGCTGTTTACAGCCGCCTGAGGGTATTTTACTGAAGCAACAAGTCGGATGAAACCAGCAGTGTACTTCTGCGGTTAAGGAGGAAAAGTCCATCTTAAAAAGTGTACGACACACTGCTGAATTTCTGCTGGATCCTGCCAGAAAAGGGTCCTGGAACGCTTAGATTTTAACCACCTGCCTTCTGGTACTTACCAGAGCAGCGACAAAGGTCGTCCCTCCCACCCGGCTTCCCTCTCCCCAAACGCGGCCGAATTGTGTTCATATACTGTAGCTCAGCCAAGCTAGCACCGTGGAGGATTCAAACCCCTAGACTCCACCTGGTGGACAGCTACTTTTACCCATGCGGCACCCGAGTGCCCAATTATTATTTGTCTTATTTTGTAATGTAATTATGTGGTAAATCTACATGCATCCAAATAAACACAACTTAGCCGCCAACACTTTGTCAGACCACAGCAGACACTGGCCCTCAATTATCCACGCGGTGCAGACCAAATAATGGGCGTACGGCGAGATCACCGCAACTTTCGGGATTTATCAATATATCCTGACGTTGGCTTCATCCTACCGTACGCTGAAATCTCACGTCTGGTAGAGAGCAGTTGTTGACGTTGGCTGCGCCCGTTTATTCCATTGTAGACCTGCGGAGCAGCATTGTCTGACTGTCTGACAAGCATCTGGACACATAATCCACTCCAAAATGTATATCTACACTAATAAATAATCCCTGTGAAAATATAACATTTTATAAAGTAATTTAAACAAACTGCTTTAACAGTCATTCGGTTAAGCCTGCAGATCTGGCTGCATTGGCTATTTTAAAATAGCAGATCTGCAAGCTCACAACATTGCGACGCGTTGTGTGCTTGTAGATCTGCTATTTTCAAAATATACGAGCGCTTCTGCGAGCGCATTTTCAGGACTCCCGAAAATCTTTTCATGGACAGTGAGGTGTACAAACTTACAGTAGCTTGTCCTATGGTATGGAGTTATGTCATAGAGAGTTATGAAGACTACAACCTGGCTGGGTTAAGGATATAAACCCGACGCTCCAATCTCTTATTAACGTGGCGGCACGGAATCACTGCAGCCTGCCCGAGTCTGACTGCTTTATTTTAGTGTAACTGAACGCGCACTGCTCGGTATGGGGTAAATAAATTAATATGCAAACGTATTCCATTCATGGCGATGTGATTGGTATCATAATATGTCATTCATGTAGGCTACAAGCCTACGTGACAAAGATTGTACCGCTACGGATTACATGAAAGACACAGTTGGGCGTGTGTGTGTGTGTGTGTGTGTGTGTGTGTGTGTGTGTGTGTGTGTGTGTGTGTGTGTGTGTGTGTGTGTGTGTGTGTGTGTGTGTGTGTGTGTGTGTGTGTGTATGTGTGTGTGTGTGTGTGTGTGAGAGAGAGAGAGAGAGAGGCATGTGCGTGACTTGACAGGCAGCGAGGCGAGCCGGCGAAACTCTTTCTTTTCGGTTCTTCATGTCGTAAAATCGGGGTGTTTCCAGAATATTTAAGGGCGTGTTATTTAAATGATGCTCGGTTTCAGCCGTGACATTTATCAAGGCTGGGACCAAATGTACGCTCGGATCGGCTGTGTAGGATTCGTTGATAAATGTGACTTCGACGTTGGTGTACGGCCGAATATATGGAAAAATATACGCCGGTTTATACGCTCCGTTGATAAATAAGGGCCACTGGTTCCATATCGTCTCTGTCAGGTGGAAACCTCATATGTCCAAAACTGTTACTTTTCAGGATTAAATTCAAAAACACCAAAAGTAGCAGATCTACAAGCTCAAAACGCGTTTTGAGCTTGTAGATCTGCTACTTTTGGTGCTCATGGCGCTAGGGCGTAGGGCGTTGATTTACGAAAAAGTTAGAATATGGAGATGGGAGGTTTCTGCCTGACAGCAGCGATATATTTGCTCCCATTCATAAATCCATCCATTCATTCATCCAGAGAGTTGCCAGGTGTGGAGCACCAGTGGTCAACCTGGCACCATCTGGTTTCCATTTCGCAGTCGCCAACACACTTATGGATGTTATTCTTTTTCTCTACAATTGAGCCAACGAGGAAACAACATGCATAGAAACAGATACAGCCCCAGTATTTCATTGGCAGAAGGTGATCCAGCCAGCCATCACGTTCCTAGTGTATAGTATCATCAGATATCACATTCTTTTGTATTGTATTGTCTGTAGGTATAGTTTTATGATTGTACTGCACAACTTTCTGTCTGATTGCATCACTGCAAGCATGTTGCTTTCAGCCACTCATGATATTATAAAAAAAACAACTGGTGCCTACTAGTAGTTATTTAACCACCAAGACCTGTATATTTCATTGTACAATGAAACAAGAAAATATCAGCTTTACTGTATATGCTCACACAATGCATCTCAATGTGACTGTGAGCTTATAGATCTGATATTTTCACCTTATGTTCGACCCAGAATAGGGACGCTAGAGTGGGTACAAGTTATGGTTAGATTTATTTTCAGATAAACGGCCATCTTGGATGGTGTTTTAAATTGTAAAGGTTAAAAAGTTTGTATTTGTCTGGTTCATCTGGTTGATTGAATACTTTATTAACAGTTTGCAAAGACAAGCACAGTTCAATGCAAGGTCTGTTAAGAGGATTTTGAACCCAATAAAGCACTATAGCTTGTTTCCATTGGGTCCTTTGTACTCAATTCATCGAAACATTTAATGACTGACAAATATACAATACTATGCAAAAACATCATATAAATGAGTAGAAATCTAAAATATATATATTTTTTACAGTAAACAGTTGGGGGGGGGGGAGGATGTTGCGAATTGCAGCCACCTTCCAAAGTTCCAAAGTTATAGCTGGAACATTTTTCAGGTGGCAGCCAAATTGGCCACCGTGGCAACCCCGGGGGTCGCCCGCTTGGGCGCTCTCACTAAATCATCAGAGCATGTGGCTGGGCTGCATCTGGGGCAGATTTGGTGCTTTTAGACTGATTTGCAACTTTAGCCTCCTATCTC
>NC_137622.1:9296884-9301884 GCF_963280865.1 Gymnoscopelus braueri | reverse complement strand
GCATCACAGAAGGAAACACAGGACAGATCAAGTATCAATAATCAACTTTATTGTCACATCACAGGTTTACATGGTGTGGGGGGAAATTTGATTTTGCGCAAGCTCCATCATTTGCGTTGTTTTCAGAAAGGGAGAAGAAGAAAAAGGAGGGGGGACAGGGAGAGGAAGAGCAAGGAGAAACATCTTTCAGTAAGATATCTATACATAGGCCTACACATAATACCAGCAGATACAGTATGTACATGAGGTTAAACATAAGATGCAAAAGTGGTAACACATCAGTAGGTCCACGTGCAGCAGGCATGTATACATGCGATTATAATTCACATGGCAGATCCACTGGGAAAGACAAGTCTGCATAGAGGAACAGATCCACATGAAGGGAGGAAAGGAAAGCTTCCAGTTGACAGGCCAGCCTGGTGACAGGCGGTGATCTGTCCTTGTTCAACAGTCTGATGGTGACCAAGTGGAAGCTGTTCTGACATCTGGTCGTATACAGATAGTAGGCAATGATTCACTCAACTCATGATACGATTCGAATCACGATACTACGTTCACGATACGATTTTTTAGACAAATTTATTTTCCAGACAAATGACCGAAAAATCTTTTCTTTTTTTTCTCTTACACAAATCCAGTAATTTCTTCTCTTCTTTTTTTTAAATTCTGTGTTTTCTCTTATCCTCTTTTCAATACAGTAGCAAATGACTGAAAAGAATGGAATAAATAGGTATAGTAGCATACAGCCAGGAAGTAGAAATAAATATCAAAAAATCAGTATGTACAGTATGGAAGGCACAGAGATTACACTGACCTCTCCAACCCTACAAACTTTTTCTTGACATCTCTGCCTTCGGGCACGAGGTAGTAGAGCGCCCAGTGTAGAACCTCTCGCCTACGCAGTAGCACCCACCCCTTGGCTGTTAACGCATACTGTGTCATTTCAGATTTATACTAATAATATAACCATTATTTTATACTTTTGGCTATTCAAAAATAGCAGATATACAAGCAGATATACAAGCTCACAAATCTTTGAATATATATTTGTTAAAGCCAACATTTGGAACTCAAATCTTTGCTTCTGGGGGATTCTACAAATGTATTCTAAATCCTTTTTTGAAAAAAAATAATACTTATGTTGCTATAATCAGTGGTTCTCAAAAATGTTCATGTCAAGGACCCCCAAAATGATAGGTATTTGGCCGCGAACCCCCCATCTCAAAATATGTTGTTCCAGGGACCGCCCAGAAGCACAGATTTGAGTTAAAACTGTGTATAGATATTCAAAGATTTACACACACATTTCCACGATTGTTTAAATAGCAGATCTACAAGCTCATAGCACGGCACTCAGCACTATGCTGCTGCTATTTTTGAATAGCCAAAGAAATCAAAAGTGACACAGATGCGTTCCCGGATTGAATGGGTTAACACATGAACTCTCTAGGAGGGGAGGTAGATTACGAGTGCAAAGAGGCAAATCCAACCAGAAGATGCACTTTATTGGGAATAATGTGATTATTTATTATTGTATTAGACGGTTAAATCTGTATTTTATTATGATTTTAGCCTTTTAAACTAGTGTTTTATATGTTGAATAAGCTACCCTAAGTAAAACACCGGCTCACTCATAAAGTCTGCATGTTTATTGCAGGCGGGAGTGATGTTTTGACCTTCTATTCCTCTGATTCAACAGCAGAACAAAGAAAAAAACGTACGGTGGAATTGGCAGCCATTCTGAAAAAGAATGAAAAAGAATACAAATAAGAAATAGGTTATCAGACTACAATATAGAGACATGAACATACACAATATAAACATAATCAACAGTGTTTCTGTGGTAGAACGGGCAGGGTGGATGGTCCAAGTATTTGTAAAGGCCTACAACAATGATATGGTCTACAAAGCACACTGGGGAAACATTGCACACCAATTCATGTGGTTATTTACAAATATTTACATGTCCTAGAATCTAGATATTGATTTCCTCTGTAACTAAACAAATCAGAGAGACTAGGGCTCATAAGAGGAAACAGGTGATGTTCGGTTGATAATTTACCGTAGTGGTTCCCAAACGTTTTAGCTCGAGACCCAAAAGAGAAATTTGATGTCTACCCTTTGATTATTTATTTTATTTATGACATTCTTTTGAACATTTTAGAATTATTTTAGAATTTATGAAAAACTGTATATATACCGGTATATATATATATATATTTTATTTTTTCTGAAAATCTTTTTAATTGAATACGAAAAAAGGGATATAGGGGAATGTGTGTGTGAATGAGTGAATGCAATGCACATTCTTGAAAAGTTGCGTTTGGAGAAAGGCGCTATATAAATGCACCATTTACCATTCATGTCTGTCAGTGATTGCTCACTTTTAAGTACATGCCAGTACGTGTTTGTGAATTAATTTCTTTACCAAAGTGATTATATTCAGTTGAGATGAAGATAATGGGAGTGACCTTCTCTTTCAACTTATTGGACAGTAGAGAAGATCGATCCGTCTGTTTGTCTCGGTTGAGTGTCTGTCAATGTCAACCCTGCTATGTAGCCTCTTTCTGAGAAGTGTTTTTGCGTCTCTTTAGACCGTGATTCAAGTTCCTCTATAAGCCTGGAGAATTGACCCACTGATATATTGCATTCTGAGTCATTCTGGGTGATCGCTGTCTGAATGCAGTAATGTGGCTCAAAGGCTTACGATAAATAGTTGTCTCTAGGCTGTTATTACTATTTTTGTATACGGATACATCCAAAGAATTAATGCTTGTGTTGTGGGACTTTGTTCCTCTGTAATAGTTTTTAATGGAATTGTTATTATCTGCATTATGAACATACTGCATGAAAAAGCAGACACATTCCAGATGACCACAGTATCATCTATATATCTACGTTACAGGCAGAAATTGGAAGAAAAATCTTTTATATTTGTTAATGATGGGGTCATTGCTAAACTTTTCTTCCCAATAACCCATAAAGAGCTTGGCATATAGTTGGGTACAAATGCCATGTCCGTGCCCTGTAAAAATATGATATAAGAAAGAACTAACGTTTTCGGGCCGGGCCGGGCCAAAAACTTCCAAAAGCCTCGGGTTCCATGACTAGTTAGGGCCCAGTTAGGGGTGAGCCTTCATTTTCAGGCCCGTTGAGAACTCTAATAAGAAGAGTCATATTGGAAATAGATTATTTAAGGGCCATCTCTGTTAGAATGTGTAAAAAAAAAAATTAGGTGGAAGAATACCTTAAAGATACTTCTTAGTGTAGTGAGCTATAAGGCCTATAAAGCCCTCAAGGACACCTCAGTCCCTGAGGGGTTTTCAGGGGGTCCCTGCACAATGATTGATAATGATAGTTAGAAACCAAATGGACCCTTATGATTCTGTATAACTCTCAAAATTATATTAACACTGAGGATTTTACTGTGCAGATTGTGGTTCCAGAGACAATCATATGAAATGGGGGTCTGTGGCCTATATAGCGCATGTAAAACTGGGGCTCCTTGAAATTAATTAAGACCGAGAAAGCGTCGGTGTCATTTTTAGATTTCTTTGACTATTAAAAAAATAGCAGATCTACAAGCTCATAGCGCGGCACCGAGTGCCGCGGTACGAGCTTGTAGATCTACTATTTTTTGAAAAATTGTGAAAATGTGTGCAAATCTTTGCATGTATATATATATTTTTTTATATTTTTTTATATATATATAAAAAATTTTACTCAAATCTTTGCTTCTGGGGATTCTACAAATGTCTTCTAAATCCTAACAGGTTTCTTTTTAATGCATGTTGCTATAATATCAGTGGTTCTCAAGGACCACCCAAAATGATATGTATTTGGCCGCGGATCCCCATCTCAAAATATTTTGTTCCAGGGACCCTCCCCCCCAGAAGCAAAGATTTGAGTTACAAACGTTCGCTTTAAAAAATATATATATATTCAAAGATTTGCACAAATTCTCAAGATCTTTCAATAGCCAAAGTATAAAATAATGGTGAAAGTGGTTACACACAGACGTTTGAATGGGTTAAAAGTGTTTCACTGATTTCAAATGTCCATGGGCTCTCTCCTAAATAGGATGGTAAGATCGGTACCAATCCCTTTATGAAGAAATCTATGTATTGGGACAGGGGCTCAATATGACTTCCATTACCAGACACAATAGGCCTGAGGGGCTGATGGTAATCCATAGAACCCTGGGCAAATGGGACGTTTAGTAGTCAAAAACTATTTTTTCCTGTTCAGTGAACTATCCTTTCTGTAGAGTCAATAAATGCATGCAGATGTGATGTTGTTTGTAGGATCGTAGTGTAAAGAATGTGAATAGAACCCATCATACAAAGCTCCTGATCCCTGCAGACTTGATCACAATATCTGGATTGCAAATATGTCGAAGCCGAAACTTTCCTCTCTCGTTATGTTACTCATGTAACTTTCTTCTTTGAAAGTTTTTTCCCGCTCTCTCCTCCCGTCTAGAAGTATTGCTCCAATTGAAGTATATTGGTCAAAGAATTAGAGCAAAGTACAGTATGCATGTTTACCAGTGGTGTAAAGTAACTAAGTACATGTACTCAAGTACTGTACTGTACTCCAATTTCTAATACATTTACTTCTACTCCACTACATCTCAGAGGCAAATATTATACTTTTACTTCACTACAATTATTTGAAAACTTTAGTTTACTAGTTTTGATTATTATTACAAAACATACATTAACCACTTCAGCCCTATATACTTTTCGGCCATCTGAAAATAGCCGATACAAGCTCACAATGCGTCGCGATGCGACGCATTGTGAGCTTGTAGATCTGCTATTTTCAAAAGATTTTTATACTTTTGAAAACGTGAAATGGGACATTCTGCCTAATGAGTACTTTTGGTACATTATGATGCCAATACTTTTGTACTTTTACGGACTTTTATGGACGTTTACTTGTAACAGAGTATTTCTATTTTGCAGTATTGATACTTTAACTTAAGAAAGAAATGTGCTTTT
>NC_137622.1:9279384-9291884 GCF_963280865.1 Gymnoscopelus braueri | reverse complement strand
AACAGCGCCCTCTGCTGTTTTTCACTTTTGCATTTGACTCTGGGGAAGGGGGGGGGATTAACTAGACACATGCTGGTTTCCAGTGAGCATGTGTCTAGTTAATTCTCCACGGAACACTAACACCATTTCTCCCAAAGAACATGGATCGTTTTGGTTATAAGCCCACTTTCTATGATGAAAGAACAAGTTAAAATGTGAATATCTTTCCGTGGTTTTGTCGGCTTCGAGGACGCTATTGTTAAATGAGTTTCGGTTTGTTTTCAGTGGGAAGCGAGCGCACAGACTTAAATCCCGCCCACTACATTTGATTGGGTAAAGCGCGGCCTGCTTCCTGATCTGAAGGCCCGCCCACTTGTAGCCAATGTGCATACTGTAGGTTCTCAACACGGCTCCCGACAGATTCAAGCGCATGCAGCTCTGAATCTGTTCTTGAGAGATTATACTCTACCATACAGATTGTATAAGTTATATTGTATTTGTTATACTCTACCATACAGATTGGACAAATGACATTTTAAAAAAGTTTCCGCTTTAAGCCCTATATACTTTGTTGTATGATAAATGGTGAAAATAGCCGATCTACATGCTTATAATGTGCCTCATTGCAACAAGATGTTTATTAGCTTGTAGATCTGACACTATTTTTTAAATGTTTTGAAAACATTTGGTTTCATTTTACACTCTCAGGAGTAAAATTATTGTTAGACATCTGCGTTACTTAATTAAAGGATTGTTATTTTGATCAACGTTTGCCTGTTATCTCTCCTATTGGTACCAACATCTATACAGCATGGAATTGTGGACAAAATCGTATCCAACGATAACATAATATTCGAAGTCTTGGGTTCTTAGAGTCTAAATCTCATCAACTGGTGGGCCGTGGCTCAAATGCCCAATAAATAATGGACCTTGATGTGAAAAGGGTTGAAAAGCACTGCTTTAGAGCATACAGGCAGACAGTCTGGAGATGACTGAGACTTGGATAAGGAGCTGGGGCAGACTCCTTGGTGAGGAAGGGACTGGTCCTCCAGATGTTTATCTGACAACCACCTATAGCTAATCCCAGAGTAATCATCCCTACGGGCTATGGGATGTTGTATATCCTATAATAACCAACCTTTTCTTATCACATAGACCCTGGAGCTACTTCATCAGTCAGTCAGTCAGAGACATTCGTGTTCATAGAGCTGGACCCCGCTGTTGCAATCCAGCCCAAAAAATAGAAGAGAGGAGAGAATAGTACACAAGAGAAAATAAGAGATGAGAGGAGAAGGAAATAGGAGAGAAAACGGGAGAGGAGAGAAAGGAGGAAGCGAAAATGAGGAGAGGAGAGGAGTGCGCGTTGTCATGGGAACAGACATAGAAAGGCTTGTGTTAGTGAAGAGACTTGAGACTAAATGACAGAATGTTGAAGCAATACAATGTAGGAGACACAGCATCACTCAGTGCTAATACATTCTGCTTGTTATTCAATGTTATTCAATCAAGTGGCAACTATACTATCACTAGGCTAGCAGCGTTTCTGATAGAATGCGGTCTCATGCTGTTTGCACAAAACAATACAGGCAAATAAATACAAAAGGGAAAACAATTATTGATAAATTCAACATTCGTTCCTGTTTTTTCAACTTCCCTCCTTCCTAATGAATTCAGTTAATTTTGCTTTATTGATATGCAAGATATATAAGATAAACAGTATTTTGAGCCATGTGGAATGAAAACAAGGAAAATACATTGACATGTCTGTCTGTCTGTCTGTCTGTCTGTCTGTCTGTCTGTCTCTCTCTCTACCATCTGTACCAGCCTATCCCCACCAGTCCAACCAGTATGTCCCCGACCCCAGTTGGGACGTTGGGGGGCAACCCCAGCATGCAGGACGTCTTCATACTGTCCCCTGTCTCTGGACTGTATGGCACCAGGTCAGAGACACACACACACGCGCACACACACACACGCACGCACGCACGCACGCACGCACGCACGCACGCACGCACGCACGCACGCACGCACGCACGCACGCACGCACGCACGCACGCACGCACGCACGCACGCACGCACGCACGCACGCACGCACGCACGCGCGCGCGCACACACACACACACACACACACACACACACACACACACACACACACACACACACACACACACACACACACACACACACACACACACACACACACACACGTATCTGTACAGTATTTACATAGACAAATACTGTATATATACATTTTGGGATCCTTGACATGAAAATGTTTCAGAATCTTTAAGAAGCGTGATGCCCAAATAAGCAACTACACTTTAGAAACAAGCCCGAAAAACCACAACCCACAACTACCAATACTGTATATAGAAGCAACTTTACATAAAAACAATCCCAAAGTCGCTTCTAATAAGCAGACATGGCAACCCTGTTCCTCTTGTGTGTGTGTGTCAGGGATGAGCTGGGCCTGATGTCATGTGACGAGATCAGCCGCTACACCGTCGGCTCCCAGTCCGGTTCTAAAGGCTCGGAGGCCATCAGCTACTACCTGGACCAGGACAGCGGCCAGTACTTCTCCCTGCTGGAGGGAGACGGACCCCCGGGGCCCGACTACGACCGAGGGGGCCGCAACACAGGGGTCCGCAGGCGTGACAAGACCCCCACGCATGGTAAGAGAGAGCGAGAGAGAGAGAGAGAGAGAGAGAGAGAGAGTAAGGGGTCTGGTGTCAGTCTCTGTGAACTCACCAGGCTTGAGACAGACCCCTGTCTGGCCTCCACCACTCCCCCCCCCCCTTTCCTCCATCCATGTTTTCTGAGCTCTTTCCATGTGTTTGTGTGGTCTGTCAGTCATGCGCTACACGGCTCTGCTTGTCTATGTGTGTGTGTGTGTGTCTACTGTAATACCTCGCGTTGCACACTGTCCCGAGCACACTGATCCACGTGACACAGGGGTCCATCCATTCAGGTCCAGGGGACCCCCAGATTGTCTCCAGTCCTCTACCACCCCCCCACCCAAACTCCCACCCAAACCTCCACCCGACTCCCCACCCAAACCCCCTCCCAAATCCCTACCCTCACCCCATCCCAAACCTCTACCCAACACCTCACCCATACCAGCACCGTAACCCCCACCCAATCCTCCACCCATACCGACACCGTAACCCCCCACAACCCTGCAAAAACCTCCGCCTTAACCCCCAGTCAAACTCTCCCAACTCCCCCCTCCCAAGCCTGTACCAAAAAAGCCACCCCTTCTCCGCTTACCTCTCTGTTCCAGTCCTCACCCACACGTTCTCCGTGTCATCCAGCCTCCCGCTCCCTAACCCCCCCCCCCCACACCCCCCTCCCCCCCAGCCCACTCTCTGACTGCTGATTGGTCGTTCCAGGTGACCTCAGACCTGTTTCCATGCCCCCGGAATATAATTGGATGGCCGAGGCCAAGGAACCCAGCATGGGCAAGAGAGGGAGTCGAGGTATACACACACCCGCACAGACACACACACACACACGTGCGCACACATGCGCTTGCACAGACACACACACACAGTTTTCTTGATGCCGTGCTTTGCTCCATGTTCAGCTCAAAACATCTCAGCTCATCATACAGTTGTCCATGGTGATGTGGTTGTGAAGCATACCATACTGCCATTAAAGGGCGGTGAAACCCTGGGCCAAGTTTGTAGTTAGTTTTTCCTGTACAGGTTAAAAACTACATAAGCATGGCAGGCTGACCTTATTATAATGTAAAGTAAGCAATATAGTGGTAGCTAATACAATTAAAGGAGTAGTTCACCCAAAAAAAAACGTATTTTCTATCAATTACACACCCCATGAAGCCTTGAATTCATGGAGATCTTTTAGTTTTTGTTGCATTCCTGAGCCAATAATTTGATCACCGGCGGAAAGATGCTAATGTCTCCGGTAGGACACTCAAAGTTGACACTTTGAGGCTCCGCAGGTCATCAAATTATTGACTTAGGAATGCGACAAAAACAACAAAATCTCCATGAATTCAAGTCTCCATGGGGTGAGTAATCGATAGAAAAAAAAGTCATTTTGGGGGTGAACTATCCCTTTAATAATGGGTGTGTTAGATTTAGGTGTTTAGGTGTTATAATGCCAATGCTTGCACATTGGCACACCTAAATCGAACACACCCATTATTAATAGTGTGGCCTGCAGCTGGATTGCTTACATCATGCTGCGTTCACACCGGCAGATACAAAAGATACAAAGATACAACGCTATACAGAATATATGTAGCTTTTTAGCTGAAGTTGAAACCAGCTCAACTTCTTTGTACCTTTGTAGCTGTTTTAGCTTTTGTAGCAGCTACAAATATCGTTGTATTGTCATGTTGCTGGCTTCCATTGAAAAATAATGGTAGCCTGTATCTTTGTAGCTGCCATGTGAATGTAGCATTAGTGTATTAGTACATGCTTCCATGCACTATAAGGTCAGCCTGCCATGTTTTTAACCCTCCTGTAGTTTATAACCTGTACAGGAAAACAAGCTACAGTACAAAATGGGCCTAGGGTTTCAAGCCCCTTTAAAGGACCATTACCGTGTTTTTGCATGTTTTTGCCCATTGACTACAAGTCGCGTACAGTATGTACGTAAGCATACTCTGCATTTGTTTCTACCCTCCAGGAAGCTTTTGGTTTCCATTCAGTTTGAAAATCAACTTAGATAGCCTTGACAACACCTTTATTTGTTGTCAATGTTACGTTTTTAATGCAGTTGAAAGCTCAGATTGAAAAGATTAGCAGTATGGTGCGTTCAGGTGCTGTCATGAACAGCATTGTATTAATGACCTATGTTGTCAGAAAATCAACCCCAGAAGACAAACCGTAAGCAAAGGCTGACATTGTGAAAGATAATGGGAATTTGGTAGGTTCTTGCATTAAAAGGCTATGAAAATGAGACTGGCTAACAGGCAAGTAATTTTTCTCTACCACTCTATAAACTAGCACAAGAATGTATTATGTACCATTCCAAAAACGTAGCTTTGATGACAAGTACAGGCTGCATAAAATTCACTGTGATGGTTTACCTCTTTCAAGCAAGTTTCAAGTCTTTTCAAGTTGGTTTCTAACTCAAACTGAAATGAATTGAAACCAAGTTTTCAACAAAAACGATGCTATGCTTCTAAATATTGTCTGCAAGTAATGGAAGGTATATGCCATTTTTGTCAATGGGCTAAGACATGCAGAAAGTAATGGTATGGTCCTTTTAAAGTACAGCATGTATCTGCAACTAGTCATGGTGTCCGGATCCTCTGAGACAGAGTTGGTTTAGTCTCATCTGTCTTCCCTCAATCATGTATAGACACAGTTTGGATCCCAAATCCAGTTAAAGGCAAACTTTGGCCATTTTTAACCTGAATCTCATTTTTTCTGATGTGAGAAGATCATACATATAATGTAAAAAATACCTTATTACGTCTTCTGTGTATTTCTCAGCGAAATAGAGAAGTATATGTCTGATGACGTCAAACGCGCCTTTTCGCGTAACCGAGCGTATGGACCGTACGACGTCACTACTATCTACTCTCATTTAGGTTCAAAATCTGCAAAGATTTCCCCTTTAACAGTTTTGAACTCTGGGTGGACTCATCTCTCCTGTCCTCCCACCCGTTGAACGTTCTGCAGCGAGACGCCATCATCAGTATTCAGCCGAGGATCCTCCACTCTCCACCAGAAAGTCTATGAATAACATTAAAAACACAATACTACCGTTGAGGGAGGGTGAGGGGCTCTGTAACTGTATCTCTCTCTCTCTCTCTCTCTCTCTCTCTCTCTCTCTCTCTCTCTCTCCCTCTCTCTGTTCCCTCGCTCACACCTTTCCTTTCTTTGCCTTTCCTCGCTCACACTTTCGCCAAACTCTCGCTTGTCTTTTCGTATTTAATGCTTTGCTGCCTGACGAGGTGAGAAGCTGCTACTATGAAGACCATTAGTGAGCTTAATTAGCACACGGCCGACTGATGAGATTTATTAAGGGTGATCTTTTAAGTCGGTGTGATAGCAGACTGGCGTGGGTGTGACAGCAATGACAGTAGATCCGTCTCAGATAATACGAACCGTTTCAGGCCTTCTGCACCACGGTGTCACCCACGCTGTCACAGTATGGTTAGCGTACCGCCTTAAAGTTTTCAACCAGTAGTTTATGGAGAACTTTGCCGGTATTTGAAATGAATCATATAATTTTGTTGTGAGGAGGACATGTGGAAATCAGGCTTAACACTTCAAAATGCGTTCTCTGTGTCTGTGTAAAGATGCGTTAATTCCCATTGCAAGAAACATTTTCTTTGTAGTCGCTTGAAACGCTTCACTTGTGGTCGCAGCTGGTTAGCGTTGGTAAACGTGAGGCGAATGTCGCCTCACTTGGGATTTTCCAACTGGAGCGAAGATACCAAGGCAACGGAACGCTTTGTTCGCGTCACCCGTTTGCCTCGTTCGAGCCACTCGATGCAACATCGCAGCAAGTCGCGTCTTGAAAATGTTTTGATTGATCGAGTGTGTGTGATTGCATAGCATTGACTTTGACTTTGTATGTAATCACGCTGCTCAAACAAATATTTTACCTTGCGGTGGGAACGCACCTTAAGACAGACATGCAAACTTGTATCTTTTCAGCTACAATAGCCGTTTTGAATCCAAATAGGCCAATTGTGTGACACCTGACCCGAAAAAACAACAACATGTTGTCACCTTTTTCACCTATAGGGGGTGTTTGCATGCCTGTTAAGAGCTTGACCGGAAAATCACTTCCAGCCAATACATATTGACGTGGTTTTTATGTTATTTTACGTAAGCAGGTGGCGAGCTTCCATCACAAGTTCTTGACCCACAGAACCCTTTAGGAAGTGTTACGTTCAATAGGCCAGTGAACAGAGAGACATGAACAGCGGGCAAGAGAGGGGATGACATGCAGCAAAGGGCCTCAGGTCAAATTAGAAGTGCAGGAAGAACTAGAGCCTTATTAATGTGGTATATGCTCTTACTCTATGAACCATCGGGGTGTCCCCAAAGTTCCCCCTTAAGCTTTTGTGTTTCCTATTTTTTGTCATTTGCTAGGTGTCCCCAAAGTTCCCCTTTTAAGATTTTGTGTTTCCTATTTTTTGTCATTTGCTAGGTGTCCCCAAAGTTCACCCTTAAGCTTTTGTGTTTCCCCATTTTTGGTCCTTTGTTTATTACTAACTGTCTGGGTTCTGTTCACTCGTGTTTACTTCTGTCCTTAGTTTCTCTCCCTCTCCTTCAGGGTGATAATGACTCACCTCTGTGGTTCCTCTCTCTCCATCAGAGCACTCCTCTCCTCCGTCACGCAGAATATGTCTATATTCTAACCACTCCTCTCTCTCTCTCTCTCTCTCTCTCTCTCTCTCTCTCTCTCTCTCTCTCTCTCTCTCTCTCTCTCTGTGTGTGTGTGTGTCCTAACAGACTCGGACAACTCCCTCCTGCGTTACCTTAGCGATGATAAGATCCTGGTGATCGAGGAGGAGCCTGAGGGTCTGGGGAGGGAGAGCCGCAGGGACTCCACGCGGCGCTCCCGACGCAAGAGTCGCAATCCCAGCAGCCCCAGCTTTCCCATCAGCCCCTCCATGCTGTCCTCCACCCTGCGCCTGGACCAGCCGGTCGACGCCATGCAAGTATGTACGGGCCACGAGCACGTATATACTGTACACGCACACACACACACACACACACACACACACACACACACACACACACACACACACACACACACACACACACACACACACACACACACACACACACACACACACGCACGCAGGTTGAGGTTAGTTTCTTTTGCTTTAAAGAAATATAATATAGATTTAAATGTTGTTTTGATCAGAATTGGAGTTTGATGAAGAATGAGAGGATGTTATGTTTGAAATGAATGTGGTCAGAGGGTAAGAAGAGTGGGCATCAAGGAAGAGTGGGCACCTTGACATTAAATTGGCTTTTTTCCCCCACATTTAAAAAAATATATATAATATTTGGAAAATGATATGTATAGTAAAGAATACATTATTAGGATATGCTTGAGGCATTCGACAATTAAGGGCCGGCCTGATATTTCTTCAATTGCTACAAAACGTGTATAGCCAGTCATTTTGGACAAAAACAAGAAGTTGAACGGGTTAACTCTGATAATGATGTACCGTGCATGTTCAAATCATTAAGAACCCTTTTGAGGTACTTTTACTTGACTTGAGTATGTCCCCCCCCCCCAATATTTTATACTATACTCCACTATATTTCAGAGGCAAATATTGTTCTTTTTACTTCACTACAATTAGGCCTATTTTTACAACATACATCACTTAAGCCCTATTCTAAAATAGACAATTTAGTGAAAAGTGAAGTGAAAAATTGGGGGTACCTCTTCCACAACTGCTGCGGACACTATGTTCTGTCCTACAGACATGGAGATTACTCTTGTAAGAGGACAGACTGAAGAGGACAGCCTGAAAAGGTCACAGATTGTGTGTGTGTGTGTGTGTGTGTGTGTGTGTGTGTGTGTGTGTGTGTGTGTGTGTGTGTGTGTGCGTGTGTGCGTGTGCGAGTGTGCACTTGTATAGCTATACTTGTGAGGGCCAAATATCCCTGGAACTTGTGAAATAGACATTGTAACACATGCATACTTATACTGCATTATACTCAACTTATAATGCTGTATAATTATAGTTATAAGAACAAATACATAGTTATAATGCTTTATAACAATAATCAACACATTATAAAGCGTTTTATCATGACTCATCTGTATGGGGACTCAAGTATAAAAGCATTATAGTGTGATTATAAGTCACTGTAAGTGATTGTTTGGTGCTTTAAAGGAGGAGTTCACCCCAAAAATGACTTATTTTCTATCAATTGCATACCCTATGAAGCCTTGAATCCATGGATTCTTTTTTGTTTTTGTCGCATTCCTAAGCTAATAATTTGATTCCCGTCTCCTACCGGCTAATGTATCCGGTAGGAGACACAAATTATTATTGTGTCTCCTACCGGAAATACACACGGTCATCAAATTATTGTCTTAGGAATGCCACAAAAACAAAAATAAATCCATGAAATCAAGGCTTCATGGGGTGTGTAATTGATAGAAAATAAGTCATTTTTTGGGTGAACTCCTCCTTTAAGTAAATTGATTACATTTATGCAAGAACAACACAACCTTCAGGAATGTAACTACTTTACTTAAAGCACCCATTGACCACTTATAGTGACTTATAGTCAAACTATAATGCATTATAACAGTGATTATAATACATAGTATCATTATAATAATGTATTGCAACATGGCAATTCTAATACACTATGATCCTTACAAAGATTTGTCCAGACATTATAAAACATTATAATACTTGACCTTACTTACCTTAAGTCATTTTACAATGCTTAATAACGTGTTATTATTTATTATTGTTATAAAGCCTTATTGATTATTTATGAGTTCTTATAACTATAAGTATACAGTGTTATAAGCAGATTACAATGCATTATAAGTATGTTTATACATTATTATAGACATGGGATGCATAGCAAGTGTTACTGTAATATTTTGTATTTAGCCTACTGATAGCCTATGACAATAAAGTCATCATTGTCACTCGGACGCACACAGGCACGTGCACGTATGTGAACACACACACACACACACACACACACACACACACACACACACACACACACACACACACACACACACACACAGGTTACATATGTATGCAGAGTAACCATCTCGCGACTCATCTTAGTATCCTCATCACCTTAGACGTGCCTGAGACTAAATAGGAGTTTATTCTGTTTGCACACAGTAGGTAGGTATGACTCAGCATGACCCAGACCAATTACAAGAGCCACTGACAGACTGTGCTCACACACACACACGCACACACACACGCACGCACACACACACACACACACACACACACACACACACACACACACACACACACACACACACACACACACACACACACACACACACACACACACACACACACACACACACACACACACACATGCATGCACGCAGCAACCAGGCTTACAGAAGCTCTCTGCATCTCTCGCAGTTCACACTGACTGATGCAAGGTGTGTGTGTGTGTGTGTGTGTGTGTGTGTGTGTGTGTGTGTGTGTGTGTGTGTGTGTGTGTGTGTGTGTGTGTGTGTGTGTGTGTGTGTGTGTGTGTGTGTGTGTGTGTGTGTGTGTGTGTCTCGCACACAGTGGTGAGTCATATCTTTTGGGGTAACACATTACTGCACTCTTCTGTGGTAACAAGCTTATGCTTACCTTAATGTTTCTCCTCTCCTCTCATCTCTGTCCTACAGAGAGGTGCAGACACACTGCGTGCAGATACAACAGACAGGTGAGCGTGTGTGTGTGTGTGTGTGTGTGTGTGTGTGCGTGTGCGTGTGCGTGTGCGTGTGCATGTGCGTGTTCATATGCTTGTAATTGATGTAAAACAGGATCAATTAAATTATGTAATTTCAGCAGCCAAAAGAAGGTACATGAGCAATAGAAAAGAGAAGACAAATATAGATAAATCAACAGAAATAGACACTTAAACTAACAAAGTAATTTCAGATACTTAAGAAACAAGGAATGTGCCGCAGAATCTGGACAACAATGTGCAGTTTATGATTTAATGCGCAGTTTATGATTTTTACTCACATTTATGTTCCTGGAAGGTGCAGGGCAATTTGTCTTCTCAGCAACTTGTGCTCACAATATGCGTGAACATTTGATTCACTTATGTCTGAATCACACTTCGCCGCACGGCGACAAAGTGTGATAACTATAATTAATAACTATAAATTAGGCTTAAGGCAGCAACTAATTACGCAATCCCTGCATGGAACGGAACCGCCTTCTGGTCACATTTCTGCATGTGAAGCATACATTAAAATATCTGGTGGAATGGTTGAATCTGTGCAAGACGGAGCCGTGAACCATGATGGAAATAAAAGCTAAATTATATAACATTTATTTTATTATAGACAAATATTTTTAAGCATTTGTTTCCCCAATTTAGTCATTATGCCAATGAAGTTCTCCCCACACATTTCCGTGTTGCCACTACTGCTTGTACCTTACTTATTGTACCCTACTGGATCCCCTGCCAGTGAGGATCCCCCACCGGGAGGACTTACCTTACTTATTGTACCCTACTGTACTGGCTCACCTGCCAGTGAGGATCCCCCACCGGGAGGACGTAGAGGCTGATTATTGAAGCAGCGATGCAGTGCAACTTCAACTTAGAGAAATAGAATGATTGCTGATTAAATAAATGCATTAGGAGTCACAAAACAAACTCCTGGTGATGTAGAAAAGAGATGGCAGAACATAAAAAGACAAAAAAAAAGAAAAAGTAGTGTTAGGACTCGTGTGTGTGTGTGTGTGTGTGAGCCAGGCGCTCAGCAAGAAAGAGGCAAATGGAAGGTTAAAGCCCACAAGGGCGAGTTTATTAACCACAGGCAGGGCAGCAGGAAGGGTAGTGCGAACGGTGCGGCCGCACAGGGCCCCGCGCTTGGGGGAGCCCCGCAAAAAAAAAAAAAAAAAAAAAGTGAACAGATTCACGTTTAGTAAGAGTTATACCGAGAAATAACCGCAAATAACCACCAAAAACTCGGAAATATCCGCCCAAAACCGCGCGCGGGATGGGGGGGCGCACGCGCGCTGCGCGCGCGCACGCGACTTCGCACAGGGCCCCGCATTTCTCCCAGACGGCTCTGACCACAGGTTAACAAAGGGAGAGAGAGGGGTGTGGAGGGGACCGTACCTATGTTCCCCAGGTTCTATGTTCCCCAGGTTCTATGTTCCCCTCCCCCCCCAAAAAAGGTTCTATGTTCCCCAGGTTCTATGTTCCCCGCTCAACCAAAAAAGGGTTCTATGTTCCCCACTCATCCAAAAAAAGGTTCTATGTTCCCCACTCAACCAAAAAAGGTTCTAAAAAAGGTTCTATGTTCCCCACTCAACCAAAAAAAGGTTCTATGTTCCCCGCTCACCCAAAAAGGCAGGAAATGGTGAGACATTTAAAAAGGTTTAAATACATGTATACCCATTAGTTATTTGTAAATTTTCAGTTTTTAAAGTGTCAAAATATCATGTTTTGAAAATTTCTTTGACATGACTCAAAATCTATTTAGGGGTGTCACGATACATTAATTTCACGGTACATATGATACGATACACGATATTGGGCTCACGATATCGATACGATATTATTATCATTTTTACAATCATCAACATTGGCCATCATCTTCAGTTTCAAAGTGCTTAATTTATAAAGTATATAAAAAAAGTTACAAAGTTTTTTACACACAAAAATAAATACAACTAGAAAAAGTGCTCCTCGGTGGCGGTATAATAGGCCAATGTGAAAAGGGTGCCATTTCTTCCTAGGCCTTTCACGGCAATCGGACACTGCATTTATGATTTGTGGCATTTTGCTAAATTAGACCTGCTGGTGGCGCTATAACAGGCCAATGTGAAATGGGTGGCA
>NC_137622.1:9261884-9269384 GCF_963280865.1 Gymnoscopelus braueri | reverse complement strand
GGCATCACTGTGAAGCGATACAGACCAGAGGGCACTCGGAAGGCTGTAATGTCTTTGGCTCTCTCAGTGAGGGGAACCTGCCAATAGCCCTTACACAAATCAAGAGTAGTCAAATACTTTGCATTCCCCAAACGCTCTATCATTTCATCTACACGTGGCATAGGATAGGCGTCAAAGGCAGAGACACTGTTCACTTTGATAAAATTGATACAAAACCTCAAGTCTGGACTGTCTTTCTTTGGCACCAGCACCACTGGACTACACCACTGGCTGTTGCAAGGCTCAATGATGCCCATGTCCAGCATCATGTCCACCTCCTTTTTGAGTGCAGAGACTAAGGTGGCTGGAATGCGGTAGCTGGTCTGGCGAATTGGTACTGTCTCCGGAGACAACACATGGATGTCATGAGTAACCAGGTCTGTGCGTCCTGGTCGCTCACTAAACAGCCCATCATGAAAACAGTCTTTCAGTTCATTTTGCTTGGAAGGAATAAGGTGACTTATATCAGGGAGTGAAAAGGATTCAGAGGATGCAGGGAAGTATTGCTCCTCCAACTCTTCCTCATCAGTGACAACTCTGGCCAGGAGCTGTTGAGACAGAGGGATTCTGTCCTTCCATTCCCTTAAGAGGTTTAAATGAAAAGTCTGATGTTTCTTCCGGCGCTCTGGCAGATAAAGTTCATAGGTCACCGGTCCCATTTTGCGAGTGACCTCAAATGGACCCTGCCACTTGGCAAGGAGGCTGCTCTCAGAGCTGGGCAACAGCAACAACACCTTCTGTCCTGGTTGAAAAGTGCGTCGTTTACTGCTCTGATCATAGCCCTTCTTCTGCCTCGCCTGTGCATTGTCAATATTTGCACGTGCCAATTCAGTTAGCTGCTCCAGTTTGTCTCTCATCTTAAGCACATAGGACATCACTCCAACCTGCTTGGCTGGCTGCTCTCCTTCCCAGGCCTCTTTCAGAATGTCCAAAGGCCCTCTGACATGACGTCCATATAGGAGGTCAAAAGGGGAAAAGCCTGTTGTTGCCTGGGGGACCTCTCTGTAGGCAAAGAGCAGGAACGGAAGCCACTGGTCCCAGTCGGCACCCGTACTGGACACAAACTTGCGGAGCATTGCTTTAAGGGTTTTGTTGAACCGCTCGACCATGCCATCGGTCTGCGGATGATAGGGGGTGGTTCGTATTCCCTTAATACCTAAGAGGCGATAAACCTCTTTCAAAAACTTAGACGTAAAATTGGTTCCCTGGTCTGTAATTATCTCCCGGGGGACCCCCACCCTTGAGAATAGCTGTATTAAACAGTTAACGACCTGGCGACTCTTAACTTGTCTAAGGGGAAAAGCTTCCATGTACTTAGTAGCATAGTCACCAATAACAAGGATGAATCGGTTGCCTGATGAACTACGCTCTAAGGGGCCAACAACATCCATAGCGATGCGTGAAAAGGGCTCATCTATCACTGGCATAGGAATTAAAGGGGCCCTGTCACCTTTCTTTCCTGGGGCGGTTTGTTGACATTCTGCACAGGTCTTACAGTACTCTAATACTTCAATGTACATTTGGGGCCAGTAAAAGCGTGCAGCTATGCGGGCATAGGTTTTTGTCTGACCTAAATGTCCTGACCAGGGTATAGAGTGTCCTAGGTGTAAAACTGTGGGCCTCAAACCTTTTGGTACCACCAACTGGTCCCCTGTACTGGTGCGCCTGTACAAAATCTGTCCCTTAACCACAAACATTTCCTTGTCAAGAACTGAAACCTTTGTAGTCTCATCTACAATCTTCTCAAACAGTTTCTTGAGTGTCTCATCCTGTCTCTGCAATGCACTGACGTTACTGGGCAAAATGTCAAAGTCTATGTCTGGCATTGTTGGCTCGGGCTCTACTAATTTAGTTCCCCAAACCTTCTCCTGTCGCTTCTGACTGCGGGTTTTCTTCCCCTTACTCTGCTTGGCCACCTCCCCAGCAAATGCTAGCTCCTCCCACCCCCGATCTAAATCTGAGCGTTGGGATCTAGTGACTACCAGGGCTTCCCTGTGGCTGTCTGAAACACAGTGTGGGGCACCAAAACTGTCAGAAACCTGGAACTGACTTAATAACTCATAGAGTATTGGCAAATCTCTTCCCAATACTACGGGATAGGGCAAATGTGCTACCACCCCTACTCTGAGAATGTACTCCTGTCCATCTATCTGAATAGATATATCAGCTGTTGGAAAAGGCTTGCAGTCACCATGGACACAGGTTACATTAACCTGCCTTGCCTGTACCAACATATGATTGGGCAAATGGTCTTCTCTAATGAGAGTCTGGTCACTTCCTGAATCTAACAGAGCTTTGCAATAATGACCTGCTATACACACTTTAATCACACTGCCTGAACTTAGTATTGGCTGTTCTGGGGAAGGTGCATACACAGAGCTCAAGTGAGATTTCTTAACAGCAGTAACTGGGCATTCTACCTTAATGTGTCCTGGCTGACCACAGTTGTAACACACAGGGGGATCCTTCCTATCTGGTCTCCTATTAGGGGGATCCTGCTGTCTAAGGGGCCTGGCATCTTGAGATCTATTAAAGTTCCTAGACCCACTAACAGAACCACCCCCGGGATTACCATGGTAGGAGAGAGGTGTAGTGGTTGACTGGTAGCCCTTGGAAGACCTCCGGGCTGCAATGAAGGTCTCTGCCAGCTCAGCTGCTGCTCGTGACGTAACCGGATCGTGCTCTTTGATCCACGTTCGCAGCTCTGGATTGAGGATGCGAAAGAACTGCTCCATGACAATGGCGTCCCCAATCTGCTCCTTGGATTTCTGTCTGGGGTTCATCCATTTGTCATAAAGCTCCTTCAGCCGTGTCTGAAGTTCTTTGGGAGTTTCACCAGCCTCCACTCTACTGGAACGGAATCGATCACGGTAAGTCTCTGGATTAATTTCGAATTTTTGCAAAATGGCTGCTTTCACCTGGTCAAACTGCATAGCAGAATCAATGTCCATGGCTAAATAAGCTGCCCTTGCCTTGCCGGTAAGAAGGGGAACAAGATGAAGAGCCCAGTTGTCCTGGGGCCACCGACAAGCCAACGCGATGCGTTCGAAAGTGGCAAGATAGTGTTCGATGTCTTCATCCTCCCTGTAGGGCTGCATTTTCGGCCCCTTCCAATTAATCGGTGGTGGTGCTGAAGATGCGTGGCTTGATGAAGGCGACTCCGCCCCCTGCTCATCAGGAACCCCAAGAGAACCAGCCCTTCTGGCCGACTGCAATTCCCTGAGGTCAACAGGAGGGGGTGCTGTAGTGCCATCAGGTGTTTGTGCTCCCAGCGGCCTTCGCTCAAATCGGTCCAGCTGGATTTCCTGCTGCAACTGGCCAAACTGCTGCTGAAGGTTTCGCATCCGGAGCTCCTGGGTCTGATTATCAGTCTCCCTCTTTGCATCTCTCAGCTGTTGATTCAGGAGGAAGGTTTGGAAGGTGTGGCTCAGACTCTCCACCGTCTCTGGTGGTCCATCACCCGTGGCTCCTTCCTCCTCATTCAGGATCGGTTCCTCTTCAACATCCTCTGCAAAAGATGTCTGGTTGCCGCCCTCTTGGCGTGTTCCGGATCTGGTAGTTTTTTTGGTTGTCATTGTGGTTCTGTCACCCTTGATTGCCACTCATCCCACCACTGCCACCATATGTAAAAGAGTTCTTTCTTATGAGGGCTAGGTAGACAGAATGACAAACCAAAAGTTGCAATAATCCGGATTTATTTTTCTTAAGTTGCACAAAAAATGTAGTTCAAAATAGTTTCAAAAAAAGTAATTAAAAAAAAACACAAAACAATAAACTTACATGCTTCAAACAAGCAACAGTCCAGAGACCTAACTGACTCTGTCAAACTGACTTAAAGGGCAGAGCTCTAGCAGCAGCATTGTGCCCATGACTTTCCTTCCCAGGCCTGAGACTCGACTGACTAATATCATGTACCTGTATGGCCTCTACCTAGTGGCCTCAACCATGTCAAAAGACAGGTAACCTCAACACATTCACATACACTACTAGTGAACTAAAACAAAGAAAACATTTTCCAAACTTTACAGAAATCATTCAAATCAATCAAAAGGTAAGTATTAATCATGTTCAACAACACACCTCTTTTCCGTCATAATATACCTTATACAGACAAATCCCACACTCCCCTGTCAAATGGTATGTCCCAATTCCCCTACCCCTCCATATAAGGAGCACTGTGGTCATGTGGTACTCTTTTCAGATCCTCAGACCAGGAAGAGGACATGGCAAGTATGGGTGTTTGTTTGGTGTGGTGAGGAGCTTTAAACTGTTGAGATAAAATAAAGTGGTTATGTTTTAAACAAACAATTGTCTCTGTGTTGTTTGTATAAATGAAATGAATATGAAATGAGTAGTATGAAAATGCATATGTTAAACAGAAAATAATGAAAATAATGGAACATGTGAGGCTACAAAGTTAAAGTGGGAAAGGCAGTGTCTGTCTTTACCACAATATGGCATTGTGTCAGTGCTGTAAGTATTCGAACAGCACTGGCATGAGGGTGATATTGAGTAAATACAGTAGCCTATGTCAGCCGTGTTTTCTGCAATGAGGTCCTTAAAAATTGCGTCCGAGCACCTTGAAGGAGCTTGAGATAATAGCTTGAATATCGAAAACTATATGATATATGCTATGGATATACAGTATGGATGGATATATGGTATATGAATGGATGGGTGGAATGGTATACAAGACACCTTTGAGACCGTGGGACATGGTTTTACCATCTCAGTCATGTCATGTCAGTCACTGCTGGATGTCATTATCATCTCAGCCATCTCACTGCTTTCTATCTCTCTTGTCTTCTGGTCCCTCTACACTCCTCTACACTCCTCTTTATGCCTCTACTCCTCTATATTCTCTTTTATCGCTCTATACCCTTCTATATTCCCCTTTCCTTCTCTACACTATTCTATATTCCTTTATTCACATTTTTACTCTTTACGCCTGTATATACCTCTTCTCTGCCCTCCTCTCTCTGATACTGGCCTGCCCTGCTCCTCCTCTCCTCCTCCTTCTCGTTTCCTTCACATTACTTCAAATCCTCCTCTCCTCTCCTCTCCTCTCCTCTCCTCTCCTCTCCTCTCCTCTCCTCTCCTCTCCTCACTAACCTTCAAACCCCTCTCCTCCCTGCACCTCCTCATCCTCCGCCCCGCCCCGCATGGCCAGGCTCACCTCCTAAACACCTACGACCAGCTGCCCCGCTCCGCCAGCTCCATGAGCTTGCTGCGCTCCACTCCCTCCCCCCTCCCCCTCCCCCTCCCACCTCCGCCGTCCATGAGCGCCTCCACCTCCCCGGTCCCGCCACAGATGGTCTCCTCCACCTCCCCTCTCCTCCCTCCTCCCATGCAGGTCAACTCCTCCAGCCCCTTCCCGGAGCCCAAGCACGGGCGACACTTCTCCAGCGAGTCCACCCACTCCCACTCCTCGGCGGAGGACCAGCGGGGCGACGGCATGGGCATGGGGACGGGCACGGGCACGGGCAGCACCAGCACCCACTCGTCGGGCTGCCGCTCGACGCACCGCGAGCGCCGGTCCTGGCAGGACCTCATCGAGACGCCGCTGACCAGCGCGGGGCTCCACTTCCTGCAGACGGTTCCCGGGGACCTGGAGGTGGAGCGCTACGGGGGCGGCGGCGTGGGCATGGCGGGGGACGCGGGCCCGTACGGGGGGCTGGGCAGGCCGAGCATGTCCCCGGAGAGGCGCCGGCAGGCCACGCTGCCCGTACGGCGGCACCACGCCGCCGAGAGGGACCGAGAGCGGGACGGGCCCTTCCCGCTGGAGCGGGGGCCGCACACGCACTACCACACGCACCGACGCTCCCACAAGCAGCGCAGCCAGAGTCTGCCCAGGAACAGAGACCCCCGGCCGGGCAAGCTGCTGCAGACCCCCGCCCGCATGGAGGAGAGGAGCGAGGACGAGGAGGCCGAGAGTCACTGTCCAGATATCATCGAGGGTGATGATGGTGAGGAACTGAACATATGCACATGCAGACACACACGTACAAATGCACGTGTTGTGCACGCACGCGTACGTGCACACTTTTTCTTTCAAAATGTCATTTTTTTACCATTTGGTTTTTTTTTTAAACCCCAACCTCAACCTTAACCCTAAACCTAAAACCTTAAAACTGAACCCCAACCACTAACTCTAGACCTATAACCCCTAAATGCCCCTGACTCCAGACTGAATAATTTACTAATTGTTCCCATAAGTCACGTTTGTCTGCTTTACTATCCTTGAGAGGACATTTTGTTCCAACATGGATAGTAATATATACAAGTACAATTGTATTAAATGGAACCCATTTGGTTCCATTTGTACACTCTCCAACTTAAAGGAACACAGAGGACTTTACTGTGTGTGTTTATGATTGTTTAGGATTGATTCTTGACCCTCCACCTTTCCGTTCCCCCCTCCCGCTGGTCTCAGACCTGCGGGAGATGCGAGGCGAGGGCCGCGAGAGGCGGGTCTCCGAGGGACGAGAACGGCGGGTGTCGGAGGGCCGAGAGGCGGAGCCGCTGGATGGCCTGGAGCAGCTGTACCGGGCCCTGGAGCAGGCCAACGTCACGGCCCTGGGGGACCCCCGGCCCTGCAGCAGACAGGAGCTCAGACGCTGCTTCACCCAGAGAGCCAGGGACCCCCTGCTGAACGACAGACTGCACCGGGTCCGAGCCCTCCGCAGCACCCTGAAGGTACTACACGTACCTCTAAAGGCTTTCACACGCACGAGCGCACGCACACACACACGCACGCACGCACACCTACGCACGCACGCACGCACGCACGCACGCACGCACGCACGCACGCACGCACGCACGCACGCACGCACGCACGCACGCACGCACGCACGCACGCACGCACGCACGCACGCACGCACGCACAAATATTGGTTCTTCAGAGGTTCATTAAAACAGCGGTTCCGAACAATTTTTTTTGGGATCAGGACCCACTTGAAAATCTTGAAAGCTTTCGCGGACCACCCACCTGACCACAATGGCTGTGGTCAGATGGGTGGGCCGCGTGCATTTTCAGAAACATGTTTAGTTTAATGATCAGTTGCTAATTGGGTCAAGGGAACTATGTATTTATTACGGCCGGAATTGAGCATTACCTTTCTGTAGTAGCCTATTACAAGTTTTACGGTATCAAATATGAAGAATTACCCCACCCACATTCTAGCCCATACTGCATAATGTGAATTAGCTATATCCAAGCTAACAATCTTCAAGTAAACAAAAATATATCAACTGTACATATCTAGCTAAGTTGATCTTGTTCTAGAGCAGGGGTTCACAAATGTTTCCATGCCAAGAACCCCCAAATAGTACCCTATTCTGAAATGGCTTTTAAAATATTAAAATAAATTATAAATTGAGATATTGTACACCAAATTTAAATCTTTTCACAATAATGATGCCAGGTTGATATCAGTGCTTAAACTGATACAATAAGTGTTA
>NC_137622.1:9209384-9256884 GCF_963280865.1 Gymnoscopelus braueri | reverse complement strand
TTTCATTCTGCAGACCGCGTTGTCTGTTTCTCATCTCTGTGTGTCCATGTTCGTTTTTTCCCCCCAATCGTTGCTCTGCATGCGGAGCACGTGACAAAACTGTAGATTTAGGCGGGAGTGAGAGTTATGATTTGTTGGCACAGACTGTGTTTATTATTCCCTCCTTTTATTACGCTTAATTTATACCGCGTGCACAACCAGGGACGCGTGCCAAAAAAAATCAGATCTACAAGCTCACAGCGCATCACGATGCGACACGTGAGCTTGTAGTTCTGCTATGTTTTGGAACCGTACACTGTCATACGACGAAGTATAAATCAGGCCATACTTTTACTTTTTCTTCTACTTTTACTTTGACTTTTTATGTGTGTGTGTTTGTGTGTAGACACACTGCAGAAACGGGCCGAAAAGGGAGATACCACTGTGTGTTCTTTCAGGGGTGTGTTACACCTCACGGTACATTGCACAGGTGTGTAAGATGTAAGTTGCACTGCGACATTAAAAAGAAAAAAGGAACATATTGCTCTTTTTCAAGGATAATATTAGCTTACTGTTATTCTGTACATTAAAACTGACTAAAGATGATATTAAAAACATGAAAGAAAATGACATTTATTCTTCCTAAAGTAGCCTTTTTTTGGTTTCATATATATGAATATATATATATATATATTACAAAAAAACTAAAATAAAATACAGATTGTAAACTTAAGTTGTTAAACTTTGAACTTCAATAAACTAAATCCTCTGCATTATGAGCCATGTCGTGTTTGTATTCTGCTTCCGTTTTCGTTTGTTGAAAGGAAGGATTCTTGTGTTCCGGGACACATCAGAACCATCATTGTATTATTTTGTTTTAATTTTGATCTTGCCTCCTTTTAATTTGTTCTGATCATGTTTTTGATCTTATTGTTTTTAGTCTTGTTTAATCTTGTTTAATATAATCTATTTTTTTTATGTAAAGCACTGTGGGCTGCATTTGATGTCATGAAAGGAGCTTTATAAATAAAGTGTATTATTATTATCATCAGAGCTCAATCAGCGAGAGTGAGAGGGAAAGAGGGAGGGGTAGAGGAGGAGGGAGAGGGAGAGTTTACTCACACAATAACCCGGTCAATGCTGGGTACAAAAACCCGAGCAACGGCGAGCATGTAGATCGACACGTCGATGATTGCCGTCATCTGAGCTTTTGTCCTAGTAAGAAGAAGCTCTCTCCGGTGGATCATCACTTTGTCTTTTTCAACATCATGTGTGTTCTTGACGCGTTTTCTTCTGCATGTTCCTATGAAGCCAGTGACGTGTTGTAATACCTATATGATTCTCCTTTGTGTGATGGTGTCATGCTACTGATGCTAGTGTGATCTCCAAGCTCATGCGTTGTGAGCTTGGAGAGATCGACTGTAAAGACAAGTGAGCTTGTAGATCGGCTATTTGTGGCACACGACACCATCATATGACAAAGTATAATTCAGGCTTAGTGCTGCAATCTGTAACTTTCATGTCATAGCCGGTACTGTATTCCAACCCAGGTCCCCTAGCAAGCACGTACATTTGTTAATACAGGAAACCCATTTGGACAGAGGATAAATTGCGTTTTGAGCTTCATGCAGTATGTCAGTATGCAGTTTCAATCAGTAGTGGTCGCAGAATCTAAATGTGTAAATAGTAGATCAGGCTGGACCAACTACAACCACACTGCAGTTGTGTCAGTTATATTGTATTAATACTCTATACCAAAGTGGCTCCGAGACAGTGTGCCGAGGCACACGTCCAGGTGTGCTTTGGGATTTTGTACAACAGTATGAATTATGATGTTTCTTACAATTCAAGAAGGCCGCTCTATTAAAAAAACTAAACAAAAGAATCATCTAACATCAAAACACAACAATAAAAAAGTTTCTATCACTTTTGTTAAAGCTTGTATATGCTCTTGGGAGGAACGACATCTGGTGCCTTTGCGTATGACTCACAGGTTGTGTGACTGTCCTCCCATTCCTTAGATAGTAGCAACTTGTATTTGTAGACAGGCTCTGGATCATTGGACTGGTCCCTTCTCTCAGTACTGTCGATTGAATTCTCTTAGAGTGGCCTCCTCTCTCCTCGCCTCCAGAGTACAGGGAAGGAATTAGTTGGTTAGTTATCCCAATGATGCGGCAGCACCTTCTCTGCAGACATATATTCCAGCTCCTGCATCAAGTGTTCTGGGAGGCCGGCCCAGACAGGTGAAGCATTTTCCAGCACTGGCCTGATGAAGGTCACGTATATACCTGGGTCAACACATCTGGGGGGAGCTGTGTTCGTTTGGCGACGCTCAGATAATGAACCCTTGGCTGAGCCTTCTTCAGCATGAACTGAACTTGTGCATCCCATTTCAGATCAGAGGAGAGCTGTATTCCAAGGAGCTTGAACGTTTCCACCCTCTCTCTACTGCCTGGTTATTAAAAAATGATAGGAGGAGGTATTGGTCAGTTTTGAGGCTCCCTGAGACTAATAACCATGTCCTTTGTTTTTACAGCATTGGCTGCAAGGCAGTAGGTCTGACCCCAGCCTGTAACTGCGTCAACAGCTGCTTACATCTGCCTCGGCTGGGAGCCCATGAGATGTTGCAAATCCTCTGCATATTTTGTTGGCTCAACACTAGTTGGCAACAGGTGATCAAGAAAGTTCATGCAGAGAACAAACAGGAGAGGGGATAAAACCCCACCTTGAGGGACACCAGCTAAAACTGTCTGCGGCTTAGAAAAGTGGTTTCCCCATCTGACTGTTTGCCTCCTGGACCTCGTCACACTAGAAATCTGGCATGATTTGCTACCTGGGCAGATAGCTGCTCACTGTTAGCCAGATGTTCTTCCATGCACCAAGCATGTTCAGTGAATGAAGGAGATGATCATGGTTGATTGTGTCAAAAGCACGAGTGAAGTCAATGTATGTGACATGCACATCATACTTTGGTTTTGCATCGTTATTACACGTTATTATTGAAATATATACAACTATACATTTTTTTTTAAATATTCTTATTTTTGGGCGGTGAAACCGCCCCTATAAGTGAGATTTGGAAAAATGTACATTTTCCTGCGCTGTGATCTGGGCCCAGGAAATTTGTACAATTATCCTGCGCTGTGATTGGCCAATCACAGTCTATTCAGGACTGTGATTGGCCAGTGTCACATGACACATGTGCATAGCCTATATAAAAAACCATAACTTGAAAAAAACCAAATATTGGTTTTTTTCAAGTTATGGTTTCGTCCATCATAAAGAGTGTTTCAATAAATGTATTTATCTTTTGTACATGATTGGTTGACTCCATTCAGTATTGTGATTAGCTAGCAAGACACCGCCCACTTCACACAGGGTGTGATTTTTTTCTTTATGTGCACTATTTCCCAATACAGATGCAAATGAAATACCCTAAAATATATTTATTTTAAAACATTTTATTTGGCAATAGTATGTTTGCAGAGTGCTAGGGGTGATAACACCTTGTCATAGAGGTTATTTTTGCACGAATATGAATAGTGTGCCTTCTGATTTTGACTTGCTCTTTGGTTTCTCTTGGACACAAAACGTTTGAAAGCCACTGTGTGCTCTTGCTCTATCATACAGACTGGTAAAACATAACGTTTTGTTCACTTAAAACAAAGCTATGGATTGCAGCTTTAAGACTTTGCAGGGGGCCGTTCCCACAAAAAAACACTGCATTCATAGCCTGTATCACACATGAACTTCTCATCTCTGTCCTCCCAGGGGACATTTCACTGCAATGACACCGGGTGGTTGTAAAGGAATATTAAACAGCAGTGTTTTCTCTGCTATTGCGTTCAGAATAGAACATGAATGACACCTAACGAATAGCGAATGATGCTATGGCTACGGATGTTTTTAATTCTCCATAAATAAAAAAGGATGTGTTATATTATATTATTACTACATTGTCCTACAATATATAGAGTTATATTGTACTTTAATATTTTATGGTATTGCAGTGGTGTAAAGTAACTAAGTACATTTACTCAAGTACTGTAAAATGTTGAGATATTTTTACTTTACTTGAGTATTTCCAATTTTGTATACTTTATACTTCTACTCCACAGTGGAGGTAAATATTGTACTTTTTACTCCACTACAATTATTTGACAGCTTTAGTTACTAGTTACTTTGCAGATTTGGATTATTAAGACAAAACATACAGCAACCAACTAAGCCCTATTTTGTATTTAAGCTATTTGAAAACAGCCGATCAACAAGCTCACAACGCGTTGTGAGCTTAATTGTAGATCTGCTATTTTCAAAAGATTTGTATACATCTGTAACCTGTGAAATGGGACATTCTGCATAATGAGTACTTTCTACTTTTGGTACTTTGAGTACATTTTGATGCCAATACTTTTGTACTTTTACTCTGGTGCATTTTGAATACAGGACTTTCACTTGTAACAGAGTATTTCTACTTTGCAGTAAATCATTGGAATACTTTTTTTTTTTTTTAACCACTGAATATGATTTATATTTTTAGTTATATTGTACCTATATATTATATTATTGTAATAAATGACTACATTCCCATGGCAATACACACAGTCGGGCTCTAGGTGACAGCAGCTTACTCCCCCCCCCAACACAAATGGATGACGTCAGAAACCTGCGACCCAAGACGACAGAAGAAGGAGGAGGAGGCAGGGCTGTCATGGCGGCCAAGGTGAATGTTTGTTTTCACATTTTAATTCATCTTAAAGTTGACCTGTTTCTCCACATGTTTTATATAAAGTGAAACAATAGTGTTTTTTTAAAGCGTAAAGGTGTCGTCGTAGCTCGTATTGTGCACGTTAATGAACTCTCTCAGTGCTGTGTGTTATTATTATGAGTGTGTGGGATGGGCTGTGACGTTAAGAACTAGTAGAAATACACGTGTTAGTTTGTTCTCCTTGCAGTTTAAACGACACGCACCAACACACGTCGTCTTGATGAACGTTTTCAACCGCCTTGACACGTTTTTAAACGGGTTATTAGTGTTTGTTTTGCCGTTAGAACACGTTGTCCTTAAACAGCACAGTGGTGGAAGAAGTATACTCATGTTTTATTTAAGTGATTGAATACTGAGCAGTTTGCAAAACAAAGCACAGGAGAGTACAGTTCAATACAAGGTTTGCTAAGAGGATACCCAGTAGTAAAAGTATCAATACTGCAATGTACTGTAGATATCTGTTACAAGTAAAAGTCTATTCAAAAATGTACAGTACTTGAGTAAAAGTACAAAAGTGCTGGTATCAAAATATACTTAAAGTATCAAAAGTAGAAAGTACTCATTATGCAGAATGTCTCCATTTCACAAGTTTTCAAATGTATACACATCATTTTTAAATAGCAGATCTACAAATTGTAGATCGGCTATTTTTAAATGGCTGAAATGTATAGGGCGAAGCGGTTAATGTCATCATCATCATAACCTTTATTTCAGCTCGGAGTACAGTTGAGGGGCAGGCCCTCATTTTCAATGTAGCCGAGATACAGAACACAGTAATGTATGGTTTGCAATAATTATCCAAATCTGCAAAGTAACTAGTAACTAAAGTTGCCAAATAATAAAAGTAAAAGTGTAATATTTGCCTCTGGGATGTAGTGGAGTAAAAGTGAAAGTACTGACGTTTGTAAATACTACAGTAAAGTAAAAAATACCTCAAAATTGTACGGTCAGTACTTGAGTAAATGTACTTACTTTACACCACCAGAAACCTAATTGCTCAGTTTAGTTCCAGGCAAACAAGTTTATTTGTATGTATACCCCGTCACACTGTACACACTTTCCCCATGTTCCTCTTAAATAGTTTTTATTACGTTTTGACACATGCTTTGGCAATGTAAACGTTCTCATGCCAATAAAGCTCCTTTAAAATTTGTATAGCAGATATATATATATATGCATTTCAACAACTAGACAAATGGCAATTCAAAGTGTTTTACGCTAAACATTAAGAAATTAAGAAACGTATTATAAAAGGATATTTTTTTATACAATTCAAAATATGTAGTTGAGTGTAAAAATAAAATAAAACAGGAAAAATAATGACGTTACATTAAAACTACAGTAAAAGGCAGCTGCAAACAAAAAGGTCATCAGTCTACTAACAGAGTTGTTAGTAGTTTCTGGGAGTGTGTTGCAGATGTACAGTAGTGCATTAAAACAGAACGCTGCTTCTCCATGTTTAGTTCTGATGAAGTGTAACCTGAGAAGTGGGTGGTTCATGGTGTCCAGCTGCAGCTCAACATCGATTGTTCATCAAATGTATTTTAGCTCTGAACCATTCAGTGCTTTTTATAAACCACGGTAGTATTTTGTAGCCAGTGTAAAGATCTGAAAGAACTGGAGTCATTCGATAATGATCCACTTTCTTTGGCATTATAGATGTATAGTAAGGACTAAAGCAGCAGCGTTCTGAATCAAAAGGCTGTCGTTTAACAGTATCTGTAGTTTAAGCTGAATGCACTCTGTTATATTGAGTAGGCCTTTCACAATTATTATCACATAAGCAATTAAGCACCTAATCACAATGATTTTATTTGATGATAATTGCAAATATTTTTGCATAATCAATCAATCGTCATAATAGATTCCATATGGAAAAAATGTAATCCATTTCAAAGATAATGGAAATGGCAGATCTACAAGCCCCACTATTTTCCTCAATTTTATTTATTATTATTTTTACAAATTTTGAGTATAAAATTACGGTAAATGATATGATATGGCCTATTTTGCACATGATTTATTTAGATTATTGGTATCGGTCATTGTCAGTCATTTATGTATGTATGTTTGTGCAATTTCTGTTTACAAAGCCTAAAAGTCAAACAGAAATATATTTTTATTCATTCTGTTCCAAAGTTCCACGCCAAAAACTAAATTCAATCGTTAATTGTAATTATTTGATGTGACAATTAATTAATGCAGTGGTTCTGCATTGGTTTTTCATGTCAAGGACCCCTAAATTGACACTTAATTAGCCCGCGGACCCCCATATTAAAAGATTTGCCAAGGACCCCCATAAGAGAAGATTTTTACGGCTCTAGCAGTGATTTTCAATAATTTTAATTTCAAGGACCCCCAGTTTGACATGCATTAGGCTACGAACCCCCATTTAATGGCATTTCTGTCTCTGGGACCCCAATTCATTTTGTAAAATCAATGTTAATTTAAAGGTCCATTTGGTTCCATTTGTACACTCTCTGAGTTACAGATTTATAAGGATCCATTTGGTTCATAACTACCTATCATTTGGCTGCGGACCCCCAGGAACTCCCTCAAGGACCCCTGGGGGTCCTCGGCCCCCACTTCGAGAACCAATGTTCTAATGATTGTCCATTGTACCATCCATGATGCAGGTGGTGATGGTGGCCGTCCCGGTGGTTTTGGGCATCGCTTCCATCCGTGTCTACAGAGTCACAGAGCCTCCAACGGAGGGGCTCATCCCCCAAGAAACGGTTAGTCCTGTCACTTAATTATTACATCATTGCCTAATTATTTGACATAATCACAATTATTTAGCATGATCGTCAGAATCGTTTCCATTCACCTGTATAAATTCATCTCTTGAACATGTTTCATAAATGTAATCAAAAAATCTCAAAAATAGCCGAAATCACAGATCTACAAGCTCACAGCGCGTTGATGTGTTGTGAGCTTGGAATTCGGCTATTTTAGCTATTTTCAAAAATGCTGGAAAGTATGAAATTATTGTCAGTCATTTCTTTTTACATTAAGTTATTTGTTATATCTGCCCTGTGTATTTTTTGTTTACAAAGCCAAAAGGCACACAGTCATTTTTATGTTCCATTGTTCTATATCAAAAACCCAATTAAACAATTTATCATCAAAAATGCAGTGTTTTGCATGCTGCCTGCTCATATTTTTTGATACATTTTGAATTGTATTGTATATTTCACAAAAAAAAGTTACAGAAAGTGACAAAGATAATACATCTTTTGTAACAAGCTCACAACACGTTGCATTGTGACGGCTTGTGGGCTTGTAGATCACAAGGCTGTTCATCTTAAGTGGTTGGATAAAATGGCTGACCACCTCTGTTGTATTTTCTCCCCAGCTGTCCCTCTACAACACGCTGCCACAGGCCACTGGTCAGTTTCAGTTTGTTGCAGAGAAGCCCGGGGCTCTTCAGAATGGCTTCGGTTACATGAGAGAGACCATAGTCCCCTGTGTCCAGGTTGTTCAGGTAATGATCCGTTTCTGTAATGGTTGTAATACAACTCGACTCAACTTGTTTTCAAATCACAAGATTTTTATTTTCTTTAGAATACATTATTTGTTGTGCGAGCTACCCATGCATTACAGTTACACATTTTAAATAGGATTAAAAATATCAAGGGCCCTATTTTCGCCGGGGCTTTACCCATTATCCCTAAACTTCTTTGCCATTTTTTACTATTTCTAAAAACATTTTCAAATAGTTCAACTAGCCGATCTACATCGACACGTTGTGAGCTTGTAGGATTGGCTATTTGAACTATTTGAAAATGTTTTTAGAAATAGTAAAAAATGCTAAAGAAGTTTAGGGATAATAAAAGTACACTAAAGACAAACTTTGTCTGTGTCTTGTGCAAATAAAATGCATGTATAACAGCAGCAGATATCAGATATTCATCAGACTAATGGTTATGTATCTACATAAAGAGATGGTACCAATATAACGGGATCATGAACAGCAAGTGTTAACGCTTTGTGTGTGATGAATTTGTTGTGTTTGTATTTTTGTCTGAAAATTCTCTGGTTTGTGTAACTGTAAAACATGTACATTCTAGGGATGCCGTAGAATAGATTTTTTGAATATCTTTCCAAGGACTTCTAAGCAGGGTTGCCAGATCTGCTTATTATAATTTCCCCGCAAGATTTTATTTGAAAATAGCCGATCTACAAGCTCACATCGCGACGCGTTGTGAGCTTGTAGATCGGCTATTTTCAAATAGCTGATGTATAGAGTGCTCATGTGGCTCATAGTCGCTTCTTTTGGGCTGGTTTTCCTAGACCTGGTTGCTTGTTTCTCTCACAGAATCTGGCAACACTGTTTCTAAGGGTTCTTTTTCCAAATGAACCCTCTGAGAGTGTACCAATGGTTCCATTTGTACTCAGTCATGGTGGTCCTTGATATAAAAAAAGTGTGAGAACCACCGATATTGTAATTGTATAGCAGACGTGAAGTCCACATAACCAGCTCTGACAGTGTGATAAACCTGGTTCCAAATGTAATGGAACTGATCCCTGGAACAACATATTATGATGGGGATCGGCGGCCAAAAACATATAATATAATAATACTCGTTTTTCGGAAAAGTTAAGACATTTGTTGAGACATTTGACAGTTACAAACATTTGCTTTAAAAAATATATATTCAAAGATTTGCACAAATGTTCAAGATTTTTCAACAAAAAAAAATTAGCATATCTACAAGCTTATAGCTATGAGCCTGTATATCTGCTATTTTTGAATAGCCAAAGAAATCTAAAATGACACAGATGCGTTCCCGGATTGAATGGGTTAATGATCTCTGTCCTAGCATAGATGGAGATGGTAAGATAGCAGTCCCACACAGGGGAGTTGCCAGTTAAGCAGTAGCTGCATTATTCACAGAAAGAACACAATCTTTTAACACAATCGGTTATCGGCATGACGAAGATAAAAAATGATGGAATAATTAAAAGATTTTTCGTTACATTTCTTTTACATCCGAGAGATGTAGGCCCACCTACCGTGTGTGTGTGTATTGTGTGTAGTGATAGTGACGAGTGTCTATGCTTAATGTTGCTGATGTGGTTGGACTGAGTTAACCCAGCCAACCCTGCCATGCGGCACCAAAATCTAATTACACCCACCTCGGCTGGGTGATTATTCAGCTGAACTGAACTGAACTCATGCATTCTATCCCTTTGTTCAATTTCTTCTCCTCATTCTGTTGATTCCATCGCTTTGTTGCATTCTATGTGCGTTGTATCTCTTCACATCTATCTATCCTTTTCATGTGGTTACAGAGCACAGTTCCATGGAAGCCCATTTCTTCCACTGAATAAAACATTTTTAAAAAGTGTGATATTTGAGGTCTTTCTCTTTCGAAAAGAAATCTTCAAATTATGTGCTGCAAGTCACGATTGCACGATTCCCACACAATGGGAGCACGTCTACGGCGTGCGTTTCTGCACACATCAGACGCCCAGGAGTCAGACAGGAAGAGCCTGTGGTCTGGCTTCCAGATGGGTGCCGCTGTCAAACCCTGAAGCTCGGAGATGTGACATCTAGATTATTGTGCTGACACTGACGCCATGGTAATGTTCCATGATCCCTGTGATGATGTTGTGTTCTCTGCAGGGTGCCTGTGTCTCTGTGAAGAATGGCGGTTTACACATTTACCACGCTGGAGAAGGTGAGTCAACACTAAACACATAACAACATGGCTGTTTAACATTCATGCTCTGGGGGTGTCCCTACCCAAAGAACAATTTTTCTTTTTCAACTTTACTTTGCATTTTTCTGGTTATGAGAAACAGATTCTGGTTATGAGAAACATTTAAACACGGTACAAAATAACCAAATAGAAAACACATTGAATTACACCCCCCCCCCCCCCCCTCTCTCCAAGGATATAAAGAGGACGAATAAAATATAAGAAACAAGTTTCAGTTGAACTTGACAGATTCTGTAACATACTATACACGTAACGTCTATGAAAGGACTCCAGGTTAAAGCAAAGTTTTTGCTGGCTTTCAGGTTTTTACATAAATTACAAAAAATAAGCTCTGTAGCAAACAAAAGGCTTATGATATTAGCACGTTTGATAATCTTTACAAATCCAGCAGTCTCACAGCTCCTGATTTCTTTTTTTTATATCAACGCATTTTAATCCTGACTTGATTACGTACATAAAAAACATACTCATTATTTAATGAGACAGCATAGCATTAGCATAGAGCTGTATTTAATTTGAATGTGAACTTTGAAAAGTAAAATGGTGCCTGAAATTTTTGTTGCAAGATAGAGGAGACACTGTTCACTCCACAAAGAATAAGAAATGATCTAAAGCTATCTCGCCAAGCCTCTCTGAAAGAGTCAAAATCTGAAATTGCCACCTTCCCTCGTGATTTGAGTAGAGACATAGAAGTCTCCTGGAGACATTATCCAACACTCAAAAGTTGCGCCATGATTTGGAGAACGAAATTGGAAAACTTCGCCAAGGCCATAAATTCTTGGCCAGCCTATCCAAGAGTGTATTAACTCAACCCCTAAGGCAAATGTGATTCATTTAAAATACATTTTGTTTTTCTTCTAACAGCCGCTGAGGATTGAGTCTACTCTTAAATTTCCTTCACATAGGACAGTGATTCAATACATTCAATCAATACATGTTTTGCCTAGTTGCTTCTTTATAGTCCAGAATGAGTCAAAATGAATGCAAGTGTAGAACAAGCTTCTTTATTTCCCAAGAAAACGATAACAAGCATTATCAAATTCAGTGTTCATAAAGTACCAGTCTAAACATACCCAGAGAAAAATCCAATCTGTTAGCTTGGTTTTACTTATGTTTATGCTTCACTGTCAAATTTATGGAAGGATGTTTGGTAAATTTGTGACATTAACTGTGTCCAATCAATAAAAAACAAAACAAAAGATGTTTTTAATTACATGCAATGCCGACTGAGAAAATGCAATTTCCCGGTCCCTTTCTGAACATTACCCTTTACTGTCTGAGCCCAGCCTATTAATAACCCAAATTCACTGCAAAGGTTGGATCTAAAGCAGTTCCCGAGACCATTGCCTCCTAGAGGCGAAGGAGAGATTTTGATGTCCATGCAGAACAACTGTATTGCTTTTGTTTTCCTACAGAGAGCATTCGACAGACATAATGATCACGTATCAATCATTCCTTCTAACGATCAGGACATGGAGATGAAGGTTGAAGAAAATTGGAGTATTACTTGAACCACTTAAACCCACTTAAATCCTGTATTGGGTGGAAATTCAAATTCAAACAAAACAGCAAAAGTAGCAGATCTACAAGCTCGAAACGTGTCGCTTCGCGCCGTGTTTCGAGCTGCGTTTCGAGCTTGCGGATCTGCTACTTTTGATGCTTTAGTGTGACGCTGTAGTATGATTAAGTAGGGCATTAAATAACAAAAAAAACACAAAGTTAAAATATGGAGATAAGAGGTTTCTGCCTGACAGCAATGATTTACTTGTTTGACCAGGGCTCTATACTAGGCTCCGTCCTCGTTTCCCTCTACACCGAAACTCTTCGCCGATCTACGAGCTCACAATGCGTTGCGATGTGTTGTGTTGTGAGCTTGTAGATCTGCTATTGTGTTCTCTCCAGAACAGGGACGCTAGGGTTCATGCAGTTAATGGTATTTTTATCTTTATGATCTCTCTCTCTCTCTCCAGATGTGTATCATTTCCTAAAAGACCCTCCTCCTGGCTTTGTGCCCAGAGTGGGGTGTATCACCATGGCTGGCCTGCTGGGGGCATTCCTAGCACGGAAAGGTAACCACACTACCAGTCATCACAACAACAATACACAATGTTTAAAGACACAACATGTCTACGTGAGCTATACATATACATACGTGCCCCAACATGTTATTGTGATATAAAGCGGAACAAGACAGCACCTTGAACATAATGGTCCACATCCATTTTTAATGCATGAACGACAAGCAGATGCATAAATGTAGCCTAACAGTTACAGATTTATTTGAACATAAAGGAGTAGCCTGATAAAATGTACATTTTAATGTAGCCTAACCAGCTTCACCTTGTGGTATATTAATTTGCTACTTTTTGTGTGCGTGGCTAAATGTGTAATGATTTCTCAACAAAATACCCTAATGCATCATCCGTTTATTAGAACATACTTTCTCCAGAATAACGAACAATCAAAGGGTACTGAACAAAATAGGCACTTAGGAATAATCCCTCATAACGTTGATTACCACAGCTGACCGGGGCAATACATCAAAATATAGGCTACTCACAGGTTATAGCGACATACTGTAGGTTATTCAGTGGTGCATCTACAGTACTTAGAGCAGCTTCGGGAAAGTTGATCAAGCCTTTGCTGAGATTTGTACAGTCCTGACTCATAGAGCTTTTTTCAGTTCAAGTGGTAAAGGTTTATTAGATGGGACCGTCTATTACAGTACATGTATATGTCTTTGTGTTGAACATCATGGTTTAACCTGAGTGCGACTTGACCTCGTAATCACAATCACGTAATCGACAGCTGTTGTGAAGTCTCTGTCTGTTGGATGTTTCATCTTCAAATGCGTGTGCATTGTTGTTGAATTGTGGTAGGACAGCTTTGACTATAGTGATAATAATAAGTGGCCATGGATTTTTTAACCCATGTCCGGGGATGTGTAATGTGATAGCATTAGTTTGGTCTTTTCCTGGTTTTAAGCACTCGAGCCCTATTGTATGCTTTCAATAAGTCTGCGAGGACTCAGTGCTGTCCCACTGTGAAATGACGGAGTGCATGAGTGAATGAACCCTAGTGTACTGTTTCGGGGGCGGACATTCAGCCAAAAATAGCATATCTACTAGCGCACAATGCGTTGGGATGCAACACGTTCTGATGTTGATCTGCCATTTTTGAATTTTTTTGTGTGTTCATCAATTGAATGTTATCTGTAGATATTAACCACTTTTTACAGTTTACATTTCACACCACACACCATATGCACTCCTGTACTGTAACGTTCACTAGCAAAAAAGAAAGGTGATGACATTAGTAGCTCAACCCTGTGGTATGCATGACATAACCGTGGTAATGTGGTTATGATCCCAGCCCCACTAGGCTTTTTCACTTGAAAACCAGTTATTCTCTGCGAGTGACACCGCTGTTTTATTGATGTATAGAATAAATTAGGCTTTATGTTAGTCTATTATTTAATTCAGGCAGCTGTAACCCTAATCCCAACGATATGGTTGATATTGTGTGCAGGTTCTCGTCTTCAGAGAGTGGCTGCTCCTCTGGGCATGGCGAGCGCTGGTGCCGCTGTGTGCTACCCGGCCCAAACTGTTGCTGTAGTGAAGGTAACAGTAGTATAACCAACACTTAGCTCAGATCCCATTCAGAAAATATGCATAAAAGAACTGAATTTGGGGTTAAAATGCTAGGGAGTGGCAATTGCCGACACCCCTGCCAGAGCATTACTCCTTTTCATTCTACCCAAACAATCAGGAACTAATGCCTAATTTATACTGTTGGTTGCAGACAAACAGCTAACAAAATGAACAGATCTTCAAGCTAACAACGCAATGCAATGTGATATTAGTTTGACGATCTGTTCCGGTCTGCAAGCAATAACTTTGTGCGGTATAAATTGAGCTTAAAGACCACACCAGCCTTTTTGACTACTTTTTGATAGGAGTTCTGTTATTGAGATATAATGCCCTATTCATGATTGTTATTGAACTCCTGATGCCTCGGCTCCTCCACAGTTGACGGGTAAGAAGATCTATTCTGCAGGCCAGTGGAGCGGCTCTGCTGTGTCCTCTCTGTTCAAGTCCAAACCAAAGGAACTTCCGGCCCCCCCACCTCAGGTAAACCAACCAACATCCTTAAAACCACTACACCCCCCCCACTAGTAATGTAACGTCCATACAACCACAGATAGTGACGCTGTAATAGCGTTTCTTTTACAGCTGTTACCACTGACAACTGATCAGCATGTTACGTCTCCCACAAGTTAAAAATAGAAAGCCCTCCCTCCCAAAATAGTTGGAACTGACTGTTCTTTAAAGCAGCAATCCAGAACTAATTTAAATGAATTAAGAGTTATTTGAACCACTCTTGACTTAAGTAATAAAAGGGTCTAGCTTTGTTGAGGACATGGAGTAATGCAGATATATCTCTCACACACACCAGCCTGTTTGTGCGTCTGTCTCTGCCTCTGTCTCTGCCTCTGTCTCTCACTCACTCACTCACTCACACACACACTCTCACACACACAATCTCACACACACACACACACATTCAACAACCCTGCCTCATCAAGACTACAAATTAGCATGCGTCCCCTGGACGCAACGTTAGTTAGTTTAATGCGTTTTTATTTTTAATAAAATGTGTCCCTGATGCGGGACGTGCAGATAAAAACATCACTGATCTTCTTGTATTTTTATCTTGAAATTCTATTTTTGCCTTCGAAAATAATAACAAAATAAATGTGATGACGCATGCTGCATTCAGTATTACCAAAACATTTCCAGCCAAGGGTCAAAGTTTTTCCTGTGACATGCACTTATAAATACAGCTATGGTAACATTACAGGCAGTGGAATTCTTCTACTATCTACTCAACAGCTAATAAAATGTAATATATCTTACTGTTGTCATATCATCTGCAAGATGGGTCGGCGGAGAATTTTCGGTTGGCGGTCCCCAAAAAACGTTATTTCTCTTTCCAAAAGTTAAGGGTCTTGATTTAAGTCCCATTAAGTCAAACGCAAATATGTTAAAGGCGGTGTATGTGATACGTTTTAGTAAAAAAATACTATTTGTCAAATCGTCATATGAGAAAGAACCTATAGGGCTTACAAATGGTTAAACCAAGGAAGCCCAAAAATGCCCTGAAAGACATTTGTTGGTGACTGTAATGGTATGTGTGTAGTCATGTGCACTGCGTTCCCACCATGAGCGTCAGACTTCACTGTGAGACTGAAGTGTAAAAAGCTTACTTGATGTGACTTGTAACACACTATTCTGATATTTCTGGAGCGACTGACGTCAGTATTTGACGTTTCCATAACCTTTCCTCTAAACCATCTCAAATAGACAATTTCTAAACAACAGATAGATGAGAGGATGTTGGTGAATTAGTTTATATTATATGATGTATGAATACTTTCAGTTCCTCCACATATTTGTATGTATATCTGTCAGTCTATTCAATCTATCGATTATATTATTGTTAGTAGTTGGTTTCAAAATAGTAACAGGGAACGTTCCAACCCATAATTAACTTATGTCCTGTTTTCCTGGATACCAAATAAATAAATCCTTGTTGGTTAGCTGTTGGAGGACATGGCCAAGGTTTTTTCCCTCGTGTCCTACGCATGAGAGCATTTGGGTGAACCATCTACAGTATATTGGAGAATTTGACTTATTGTCCTGCTCCACTTGATGATGCTTTCTTTTACAATCAGCCAGAAGAATTGCCAAAGCCAGAGTCTCCAGTTGTGGAGGAGTCTCCTGCTCCAGAGCCCCCTCCAGCAGAGAGCGCCCCTTCCTCTGACACAGAGACAGTGGTTGAGTCTGTAGCTGCCGAGCCTGCTCCTGTTCCTGTGGGAGAAGAACCAGCAGCTCCTGTCCTAACAGAGGAACCTTCACCAGCTGACCAGAGCCCAGGTACTACTGACGTTATTACCACTTCCTCTCTGTGTGTGTGTGTGTGTGTGTGTGTGTACGCGTGTGCGTGCTTGCATCTGTCTCTGTCGTCTCACTTAGGGTGCACAATCATGACATTTATTTGTGGCTTTGTAAACATAAATTGCAGAGAGCAGTTAATTTAATTTCATCCAGCTGTTTTTATACATGAATGGAAACAATTCTTACAATTATACAAAATAATCACGATTAGCTCAAATAATTGCTTTCAGGTGTTTATATAATAATTGTGACGGCTTCACAGACACTGAGACGGCCAGTCTCAGTGTCTACTCTCATGGACATTTTGACAATCGCAGAGTGCATGAGGTCTCATTTTCAGACTTTTTTATCCCTTCATGCACACTTTCCATAAGTCTATATACTGATGCAGACTTTGCTTGCGACAAGCAACCCCACAATTCATAGTGTTGTGATGTTCAAACGGGGGGAGTGATTCATAGCAGCACTGTGTAGTTTTTGTCCTATGAGGGTATTCTGGCCATCTACAAATGTTTCCATTTGATTTACATCCAAAACAAAACACACAATAGAACCATTTCTGTTACCCCAATTACTCCATCTCTTTTGCATTGTTATGTAATTTTTTTTTTGATAAAACAGCAATTCAGAAACATATACATTATCACAGATACATGTTACGATATATCTGTGATAGGCCAATATTGGTCTATAAAGTTATTAATCAGTCAATTATTCTTCTGATCTGATAAACAATTATCAGACCATAAAGTACAAAATCATGGTGAATGCTCATCACACAGTATCTGAACCCATTGCTTCATATAGTTGAATAGATCTTAATTTTGTAAAATGGACCAAAGATAAGCATTTCACATTTGTAGTGAAAACGTAAATGGCACCATTTAGAAAATGTTCACATTACACACTTGCAATATCCTCACTGCCCACCTGTGGCACTGGTTGAGAATCGCCGATATCTGTGTCACTTTAGATTTCTTTGGCTATTTAAAAATAGCAGATATACAAGCTCATGTAGCTTGTAGATCTGCTTTTTTAGAAAAATCTTGAACATTTCTTTTTTGAATTTTTCAAAAAACTGTTAGGATTTAGAAAACATTTTAAAGAATCGCCTCAGGTCTTAATGGGTTATACAGTACGATTGACCGTTCAGCCCTATTGGTCTCTCTTGTCGTGTCCAGGGGCTGTGGTAGAAGGTGCCCCAGCAGAGCCTGGTTCCGAGGCTCCCATCCAGACCTCCTCCCCCACCGCGGTGGAAACGCCTCCAGCCGAGGACATCAGCGCCGCTTCTCAGGAACCTTCAGGACCTACATCAAGTAAATCTAAATATTGATCTCCGCTTCCCATGCACATACCGTATTAGCCTCAATTAAATCACACTTTTTGTACAGTCACTGGGATTCTATTTATTTATTTTACAGTCAGTGTAATTTACAGTCGATGTTTTTCCAGTGTTTAGACGTTTAATTTTTTTTAGAATAGCGGACGTATATTCCATACGGTTAATAAATGTTTAGTGTAGGAGAGAGAAGATTTGCGGTTTCCTTGCTGCTGGAATGGAAACGTCTTTAATGTGTCGCATACGGCCCACACACACACACACACACACACATTATAGATTTTGTTCAAGCTGGGAGAGAGAGAGGAGCCATAGAGCATTCTCTACTCAGGTTGAACGTGGTTTGATGAAGATCGAGGTGGTTAAGAATGAAACCAGCGGTAAAATTCTCTGAGTGTACAAATGAAACCAAATGGTTTCATTTGTACACTCACGGAGTTATAAGTGGGTAAAGCAGTTAAACAACATTTTGGTTTCATTTGTTCACGCTCCGAGTTATAGTGGAATAAAGCAGTTAAACAACCACCTCTCTGATGATGTACTGCATTACCTCTCACTGACCCCGTCGCTGCTGTTTCTCTTCTGCTCCTTCCAGCAGAGGAATCTGCACCAGCTGAATCTTCTACACCTGCTGCTGAGGAACCATCTGAACTCCTCACACCTACCTCCTCTGTGGTGGAGGAGTCATCATCACCTCCACCTGAACTCTCCCCTGCACAGAGCACCTCCACAGGTGCTAAGAATATTGATTTCCTTCTCTCTCTGTCTGTCTCGGTCTCTCTCTCGCTCGCTCTCTCTCTCTTTTATCCTTCTATTCCATTTCAGAGGAAAATATTGTACTTTGTGTTCCACTACATTCATCTGACGGTATAAACGGACAATAACATGATGTCTGTGATTCTCAAATGGGCATTCTGCATAATGAGGACATTTAATTTAGCTAACTGAAGTACAGTATATTATCTGTGTTACACCACTGCATTTTGGATCCTCTTGCTATGCTTGCCACTGATGTTGTGTATCTTGTCTTGTGTCCAGAAGCTGTGGTAGAATCTGCTCCAGCTGAGCCTGGTTCTGCCCCTGCTGCCTCTGAGGAACCTATATCCAGCCCAGAGCAGACCACCTCCCCCACAACGGCTCCAACTGAGCCCATCGATGCATCTCAGGAACCCACCCCCATACCAGTATCTGCTGAAGCCAGCCCAGAAGCAGTGGTAGAAGCTGTGTCTGAAGCCAGCCCAGAAGCAGTGGTAGAAGCTGTGTCTGAAGCCAGCCCAGAAGCAGTGGTAGAAGCTGTGTCTGAAGCTGGACCAGAAGCAGTGGTAGAAGCTGTGTCTGAAGCTGGACCAGAAGCAGTGGTAGAAGCCGTTTCTGAAGCAGTGGTAGAAGCCATTTCTGAAGCCAGTCCAGAAGCAGTGGTAGAAGCTGTGTCTGAAGCTGGACCAGAAGCAGTGGTAGAAGCTGTGTCTGAAGCCAGCCCAGAAGCAGTGGTAGAAGCCGTTTCTGAAGCAGTGGTAGAAGCCATTTCTGAAGCCAGTCCAGAAGCAGTGGTAGAAGCTGTGTCTGAAGCTGGACCAGAAGTAGTGGTAGAAGCCGTTTCTGAAGCAGTGGTAGAAGCCATTTCTGAAGCCAGTCCAGAAGCAGTGGTAGAAGTTGTGTCTGAAGCCAGTCCAGAAGCAGTGGTAGAAGCCATTTCTGAAGCCAGCCCAGAAGCAGTGGTAGAAGCTGTGTCTGAAGCCAGTCCAGAAGCAGTGGTAGAAGCTGTGTCTGAAGCCAGCCCAGAAGCAGTGGTAGAAGCTGTGTCTGAAGCCAGTCCAGAAGCAGTGGTAGAAGCTGTGTCTGAAGCCAGTCCAGTGGTAGAAGCTGTGTCTGAAGCCAGTCCACAGGCAGTGATAGAAGCTGTGTCTGAAGCTGGACCTGCAGTTGAAGCGTCGGCTGTGACAGAACCCCCACCAGCCCCAGTGCAGACACCTGCTACCGCAGAGACCTCCGAAGGTAATATAATGTGGACTATATACGATAACACACACACACACACACACATACACCCCTAACTCTTACACTCTCTCTCTCTCTCTCGATGTCTCTGAGTTTGACCTGATGAGGGGCTGAGGCTCAGAGAGTTGTCAGTGGATCTATCACATGAATGCTTGTGTATGAGTTCTATTCTTTCCTTATAATCAAACCCTATCCCATCACCCCAACAAGTAACGTGTGTATTCTTTAACCATTATACGACCGGCCGCTACTACTAACCCTTGCCCTCTCGTCCTCTAGGGAAAGCTGGTTCTCAGACCGACCCAGCCATGATGGACTTCGGCCAGTCCAGCCCTGAAGATGACGACCTGTACAGCACACGCACAAGCTGAGAGTCACCAGGACAACAACAACAACAACACTTCTCATTCAGACCAAGTCTTTACATTCTGAAATAAAAGAACAGTTAAGTAATGTAAATAGAAGCTTTGCTGGTTAAGGAATCTTTGAACCAACATTTCCAGTGGTGTTTCCTTTTCTAAATCTATTTCTTACCTCATAAAATGGTCCAAGTCTAATTGCGTACGGGTAGACGGCGTCAGTTTGTATTTGACTTGGCAGAGTGCAGGACAGAATGCTAAATACTTAGACAATACAACCATATACTGTGCATTTGGAACTGTTAAAACCACTTTGAATCTGGAATACCTGTTTTGGGCATGTAGTGAAAAAAGCTGATCTACAAGCTTGTACTGTAGATCAGCTATTTTCGTGCAACACCCATGTGCGACAGAGAAAAAAATAGTACCGGTAGTTAAGTGTACTGTAAGTGTTTTACAACAGATGGCAAAGTTGTGTATTGTTCCCCTTGTTGCCGTCCTTTAAATATAATAATTGCCTCTTGTGCTCATTTACCGCATGGTGTATTAATTTATTTGCTTTAGCCTGCTGTGTTGGCAGACTGTACACATGCTTGTACCAGTGATCATTATGGTAAAACCACACCAGTGAAGTTTTGTTTTCTTACATCAAACACCTTCCTGTCCTCAAATGTTGCTTTAGGTAAATAAATAATGTGTATATTTTTCACATGAATGCTTGTGAGTTTTGTTTTTAATTGTTTTTCAGAAGCACCCACCCAAGACAGTTTCTTGATATGAAAAGGAAGCAATAAACAAGCTTTGGTTTCATAAGCCACCCCTGGTTGCAAGTAGTTATGAAATATGAAGCTGCAGCGAGTGGCATTGTAGTCTTTATTTCACCGTGTTGCTCTTTCCAGATGAGGTCAGGGGTCTACACTTTGAGGGAGATGAGTGTCAAAACTCTATAATTGCAGGTATGCAAACGTGTGTCCGCTCCCTCCACATGGAGAGGTTAGATTTCAGCTATGTCTCTTGAAGGTAGCTTTGCTCTTGAAACTGTAGATTTAATGTTTAACAGCCCCCTCAGGTACTAGTATTTTCAGCAGTGGGATTATTCTTTTTAGGGTTTGACACTGATCCTAGATCAGCAATTAATACAACGTTAACGTGCAATTGTTCAGTAGAAAGGGCTTGTATAATCATTCCAAGTTCCTCACAAGCCTTTGGTTGTGAGGTTAAACTTTGTAAACAAACGTATTAATTCTCATTTCATCACACGTGAGAGTTGGGAATTTACTTTTAAATATTTACTATTAATGTTCGCTTGCGCTGATCTACAAGTTGTCAAGTGGGTGTGTCCCACCACATTGTAAGCTTGTAGATCTGTCAATTTTTGAGCAGTGGTGGTGTATTTTTCTTCTGTCATAGGACGTTTCCGGTTGCCTTTGATGGTCGTAAATGGGGCTTGGAGCAATGCAAATGATTCTCCACGCGCCTCTGACTTTCAGACAAAAATTAGGAACATCTGCGATACACATATCAGAGATTTACATGCCGTTTGGTGAATAAGTTCGCTTATCAAAAATACACCTTAGGCACTATTTACGAACAGCTTAGTGAATCAGGCCCAATGGGTTTATATAGGAATGAGCATGATAAAATGTATATCAAATGTCTAAATACTGAATCAAGCTTAAGACACTTAAAAACTGCATGGGGTGCTCACAAAACAAGTTTACAATGCTATTGTATAGCTAGGATTTAATGGTTAATGGATGCTTTGTTATTGGCAGTAACAGATGTCAAAGTAATTATAGTGGACCTATAGATGTAGTAGTAAAGCTGTAATACAAATAGAAGTAAAATAGGCCATATGTTAAGGAAAATACTCAAGTAAAGTAGAGGGGAAACAAACATACAGTGAGTGAATGTATTTAGTTACTTTCCATGTAATATTGCTAATAATATACAGGAAATGGAAAAAGTTTTAGTGCACTTATGAGCTATTGAAAAATATTAGGGATTAGGATGAAATCGGGTAGATAAACTTTTTGAAAATGTTGATGTATCTGCACTAGATATAACGATTTTAGAGAGTCTTAGACCACTGATTACCGATATATTGTCAGAAAATAATTTACATTATATAATTTACATTATAACATTAATATCCAGGACATATGGACTGATGAAGATCTGAATAGATCGAAAAGTTGACGACGCAATAAAATACAGCAGAGCTTCAGCAGCGTGCAGACTACTCTTTTATGATACTTGTACTTGTCTTGCACCGGGGTCACAGATTTGCGCACACCCGTCCTAAATGGTATGGCAGAACATGATTTAATCATGATATTCACAAGATCTTCACAGAATACATGAATTGTAATAGTTAAAAATATCAGGGCAATAGGTCAGTAAGGCAAGATTTATTTTGTACACACGGTAGTACCAAATTACTATTGGGGAAAGAGGGAGACAGGCCTGGCAGCAAACTCATGAAATATAACATCTGTAATATTCAAAACAAAAACATGCAGTGTCAGAGATCAACATACACGCCAATAAAACCAAAGGTCCCACAGTGCAGTCCCAAGAGAGAACGGAAGCCGTGTTTAACGGGGCGGACCCGTCCTTGAACACAGTTACACATCACTATCTTCTTTTTACTACTATTGTTCTGTTTTTTATTAAAAGAAAATCTATATATTTTTCGTCAATGGCTAAGGGGTGGAGGGAGGGACTAGGGAATGGGAGAATTACTGTGAACTGTATCTGCTGTACACCCACTTCTCAAAGTTTCTTTTTTTAAAACATCACTAGCAATACAACCTAAAATCTATGCCTACCTACTATACCTCAAATTAATAACAAAAATAAACAGCAACAAACCAAAAAGGGTAAAATAGTGGAAAACAGTGGCTGGACTGACTGGTTCCTTTAAGGAAACAGGCAAAATATTAGTTGCCAGCCTTAATATTACAACACGATGCAAACTCTGTGCTCAAATAATCATAAAAAAAACACAGTATAAACCTACTTTGCTTTGCATTACACAAACTCCTGCAGCACAATGCAAGGAGCTGCAAGAAGACAATGATTATTACAAAGCTAAAAAAGCATTAAAATACACATGGAATGTATACCGTCTCTAGACATAGCACCAGTTCATTGGGAGGTCCCCTTGTTTGTAAACTGGAATGAATACATACATTACATTTGAATAATATAAAATAAAACACAGCATTTCAGATGACAAGGTGCTACAAGCATGGTAAGCATCCATGTGCTCAAACAAACAATAGCTTAACAAACAAAGGGTAGCAGTAGCATTAACCGCCAAAAAAAGGGTATACTAACAAGCCTTACACATGGTTATTCTGTGTGTTTTTGTGGATTCTGTGGTTAGGCTAAGCTTTGGCCTACCAAAGTTCTCCTTCACCCTGCATTAGAGGGGAAACACCACCATGTGCAGCAGAGTGAAAATGGCTCTCTACTGAGAGGAACTAGACTTTTATAACTTCCTGGTCATGTGACCAGGTGCATGGGAGCACCATTAACCTGGATTCCCATACTAACATGATACTAACATGATACTGATGATACTAACATGATACAGACAGCTATCACGTGTGTGTGTGTGTGTGTGTGTGTGTGTGTGTGTGTGTGTGTGTGGGAGAGAGATGTAACATAGACATGTTATAAGCTACTTTATGTCAATACATTCTGTGTAGGTGATTATTTTTTTCGTTTTTAATAACGCAACGTCCTGCTGCCTCCTGCATATGTGCAATTTCGAAACAGGTGGTCCACAGGACCGTTGAGTGATTTCCAAACTCGAACACTTAGAAAAAAGAAAGAACAAATATTTCAAACGATCTATTGCATGGATGCATATTATAGACATGATGCAAATTCAACCAAATATTTTTTATTTACAGTTGACGTATTTAGAGCTGAGTTATTAGGTCCCTCAGCGTGTCTGCCGTTTCTGTGTGGCCTCTCTCAGTGGTGTAAAGTAACTAAGTACATGTACAAGTACTGTACTTAATGGAGTATTTCCAATTTGCAATACTTTTACTTCTACTCCACTACATCTCTGAGGAAAATATTGTAATTATTATTTGAACACTTTAGTTACTAGTTACTTTTTAGATTTAGATTTTTATTACTAAACATACATTGACCACTTAAGGTCTATATATATTTCGACTATTTGAAAATACCCGATCTACAAGCTCACAATGCGTCGTGATGCGACGCATTGTGAGCTTGCAGATTTTGTTCCATGCAAAGTTAAAAGCAGCATTGGAAAGGCCTCTTTTTTGTATTCTGCAGCCATCACATGGAATGGGTTGCCTACAGTCACAACATTGATTGGGTCTACTTATAGTTTTAAGTCCTCCCTAAAGACTTTTCTAAATACCACATGGTCCTGATTTTCGAAACTAAATGTTATGTATTTTATAGTTTTTAACTGTATTTATGGTACCACAATGGAAATAAGCCTCTGGGCTTTCTTGTGCCATCCTTTTGACTAAAATGTGCATCTTTTGTTTTGTACATTATGCTTGTTGTCAATCAATCAATCAATCAAAAGAAGCAGATCAGTTCATTTTGACGAGTGATGGCGTTTTTGATGTTTCCGGTTGTCTTTCATGGTCTTAAATGGAGCGTGAAACAATGTCAAATGATCTCCACGGGAGCGCTTGTGACTTACAAATAAATAGGAGATACTGTGATCCGGACGTATCAAGGCTCTGCACCCCCTTTCAGGAATCGCACGTCAGAATTAACTTATGCAACACGCACACAACCTTTTACACTCAAAGAATGTCGGAAATTTACGACCAGACGTTTAAGACGAGTTCCTTCCTGCCTCTAGGGAGCGTATACACTTGCGCTCAGGGAGCGTCTACAATAGTCTCTATTTAGGGAACACGTCGTCTCTGTCGTGTGGAAAGCTCATATGTCCAAAACTGTTTTTTCAGGATTCTATCGGTTCGGTACATCGGTTCGGTTCGGTATTTTACACCCCTTTCTATAAGAATGACTGTTCATGTCATAGGTTTCTATGTCCCCACCTACAGTATAGACCAGCGGTCTTCAACGTTTTTCAGGCCAAGGACCCCCTAGCTGAGAGAGAGATGAAGCAGGGACCCCCTCTATATTGTATAAAATTGTGTTTCAGATTGGTCTGCTCTTTTTTCCCTCTACACCAAACCTCTTTGCTCACAGCGTGAGCCGTTGTCAGCTTGTAGATCTGCTATTTTTGACTAAAGTCCTAAGAATAGAAATGCTAGGGTTCAAGTCTCTCTCTTTTTATTTTTAAAGTGGTTAATGTAAAAAAAAAAAATCCTATGACACAAAGATATGGCCCCCCTGTAGTAACTCTGAGGACCTCCTAGAGGGGTCCCGGACCCCCTGTTGAAGACCCCTGCTATAGACAGTTGTAGAATTCTGCACCGCGTGGCGTAATACACATCAACTTAGGGGTCCTTGACATTAAAAAAGTTTGGGAACCACTAGCATCCTGTGGTTCAGCCTGTTAATTAGCAAAAAACACATAGTGGAAAGAGGTTATTTATGTGCCACTGTCCTTGGCATTAATAACCGTCCCTGGCAAGACTTCAAGGATCTGGAGTTTGGCGCTGGTCTGTGTCAATGTTGTCTCCTGTTCTCCCAGCTCTCCCTCCAGAACCAACGGGGGGGGGGAGAGAGAGAGAGAGAGAGAGAGAGGGGGGAAGGAAACGGAGGCTCACAATCCCTGGAACTTTGACCTCTCACCCCCCGTGACCTGCATTTTCCACTGTTGCCAGCAGAGTTCATCAGGGGAGGAGAGAGAGAGAGAGAGAGAGAGTGGGGGGGGGCTGGGATATCTCTCCCAGAGTTCAGCCCAGGCGGGAGACCCCGTCATCATCAAATAAACATACAGCACACTTATCTGCAGAAACCATAAACATTAACGTTGTGTAAGCAATTTAAGGGTGTTTGTGTGGATATTTTGTTTACCACACACATTTATCCCCCTGCCTTATGTGTGTGTGTGCATACCGCAAGTGTGCGGTTGTGCATGTACATCCTCATGTGTGTGCACAGTTTTCCTGAAATCCACTTTTTTCCCATGACTTTAGATCGGGTCATGTGATTATAGGTGCCCATGTCCCCTCTGTAAATAGAAACAGGGCCAATGCATCTCAGTACATGTGGATGCAATCTGTCAGCCTGTCACTGTTCATCCACAGAGCAATATAGTCTGTGCATAACATGCAGGACACAAAGATATATATAGGCTAGCATTGATTAAAAAAAGAAGGCCATCAAATTAAAGTAGGACAGTCAAAGAATAGAAAATAAAATGGGTCTATGGGGACAAATATACTCAAATGATAATATAAAAATGATGTGAAGGATAAGGGTGAGGTTAACCACTGGATAGCGTCCCTCCCTATTCTGGGTCGAACATTTGGCGATAATAGCAGATCTACAAGTTTGTAGACTTCTTTCGGTGAAGCGATTTGGTGTTGAGGGGAAAAAAGGAGAGGACCTAGTATAGACTATATATAGGGTTTAAGACTGTACTTTCCTTTACCTGGCTCTTGTAACCTAATGTTTCACTGAAAACTTCATAATAGAGGTAATAATAGGGTCCTTGAGGGAGTTCCAGGGGGGAGTTCCAGGGGGGAGTTCCAGGGGGGTCCCCAGCTAAATGATGGATAGTTAGGAACCAAATGGACCCTTATGGGTCTGTAACTCTGAGAGTGTACAAATTGAACCATAATGGACCCTAATGGGTCCATATGGTTCCATTTGTACACTCTCAGAGTTAAATTAACATTGATTTTACAATATAAATTGGGGTCCCAGAGATAGAAATGCCATTAAATGGGGGTCCGTAGCTTAATGCAAGTCAAACTGGGGGTCCTTGAAATTAAAATGGTTGAGAATCGCTGCTAGAGCCGTAAAAATCTTCTCTTATGGGGATCCCTGGCATATCTTTTCAAATGGCGGTTTGCGGGCTAATAAGTGTTAATTTGGGGGTCCTGGACATGGAAAATTTTGAGAGCCACTCCACTAGGGAGCAGACATGGAGCTACTTGGTCAGATATATCTTACATTTATACCAAGCTCATGGAAGTGATGTCATTGGGCATCCAGGTGTCCATCAACTCTAGTCAACCTAGCAGGGTTTGAGAGGAGGTGGGACAAAACAAAAAAGCAGGAAGGAGAACAGGTGAAAAAGATTTTTCTAAATTCAATAGGCCTAATCTGGTAAATGTTGTCAGGGATAAATATCAGTGTGGATATATCAGCATGTTTGTGTGTTTGGAGTATTTCTACCATACCCAGCTGACATTAATAACTACTAGATGGGCTGTGGCTGGTCAACTAACACACTAGCCTGGAGGAGAAGAGAGAGAGAGTGTGAGACATTTCAACAAGTTTCTGAGTATATGGACGCTTTCTGAGAACTGTAATGACATGGAAATTTAGTTAAAGGATAGGACCTTTACAGCCCTAGAAGGCTGTGATACATTTCACTGACGCAGGAGGACATAGGAGTGATCTATGGCTTTGTATATGGAATACATGGAATGTATGTAATATCACAGCCATTCTAGGGCTAGGACCTTTAATAGTGTTGTGGTGTTTTGGATAGTGTTCTTCAGGACCTGCTACCAAAGCTGTTGCAGTAGAGGTGCTCAGGACTTGTCACTGCTTACCAGAGGATCCAGGTGCACACAGACAGACAGGTGGGGTAGTGGGTTCTTCAGCATACAGACAGGTGGTGTACTGGGTTCTTCAGCACACAGACTGGTGGGGTAGGTGGTTCTCCAGCTCATCTTGTTGGGAAACTGTTTGCAGCAGTTCAAAGGAACTGAGAGAGACGATACTTTCATTGAGGATTTCAAATCAACTCCAACAAGTAAGAATAAAAAAATTAATTTGGTTTGTGAAGCTAACTGTTTAAAATGTTCCTTTGGACTGGATGGGTCCTTCATGTTAGAATCATTTAGAAATGAAAGCAGAGTGATCCACTGCTTCTTTCTCTTTTTCATTTGTGATTGAAATGTCAATGATAGGCCTGTCACAATTATGATATAATCGCCATCATAATCGTTTCCATGTTGCAAAATGTTCCTATATTATATATAGCGTTTTCCAAAGTAGTGGAAATAGCTGATCTGTAAGCTCACAACACATCGCAATGCGACACGTTGTGAACTTGTAGATCGGCTATTTTCATAACTTTTTAAAAAATATAATTTTGAAGATAAAATGATGAAATATGGCCTATAGATCATATTCACACGGTGGCCATTTTGGAATTTAACATTGAAAGTGCCACCCTGTTGCCGTGGCAACCGGGGTGGCACTTCATTGACTTAATATCAATATGGCCGCCGTGTGAATATGGTCTATTTTGGCCATCGTATATTATTTATTTTCAATAATTGGTATCATTCATTTCTCTGTATATCTAATTTATTTGCCATATGCAATTTTTGTTTGCAAAACCTAAAAGCTAAACATAAATGTAATTTATATATTCCAATGTTCACAGAAAAAAGACAATTAAATTGTTAATCGCAATTATTCATTATCGCAATTCGTCAAGTGGAATTTCATGATGGTGACAGCCACTGATCTAGGATCTGATCCTTATACTCTTTACTATCGGTTGATTGTAACCGTTGTAAACACTGAACTGTTTTTCTTTCTCCACTCCGTCACTCACAGTGGATGTCTTGTCTTCTCACCACCTCAAGCTGAATCCAGACAAGATGGAGCTTCTCTTCTTCCCAGGTAAGTCCCGCCCCACACAGGATCTCACTGTTTCTATAGACAACTCCCTGGTTGCTTCTGTTCAAACGGCCAAGAACCTTGGTGTTGTCCTGGACAGTCAGCTCTCATTCTAGGCACTTTACACTCTACAACATTCGAAGGATCAGACCCTTCCTCACCCAGGAGTCAGCCCAGCTCCTTATCCAGATCTCAGTCATATCAAAACTTGCATGTGCACTTAAGCCCCAGCAAATAAGGCATGCCTGGTCTGCAACCAGCCAAAGTTTCCCCTCCAATGGCTCCCAGTTACTGCCCGCACAGAGTACAAAACACTGATGCTGGCCTACAAAGCAACCAAAGTCATGGGGTGGGGGGGTCCTCAGATGACAGTGAAGTGTCAAATTAAGGACTTTTCAGACCTTTTTAATACCTTTTTTAAAAAAAAGAAAGAAAATAAAAAGACCATTACTACAAAATTAATCAACAAACTATACTATAAAAACTGGTCAAACATTGGCCAAATTGTCAAATAATATAAGAAAGAAGAAAACATTTTGAAAATAGCCAATCTACAAGCTCACAGCGTCTCTCGTTGCGAGGCGTTGTGAGCTTGTAGATCGGCTATTTTCACAATATTTATCTGTGGAACCGAGTCACAATATTTATCTGTGGAACCGAGTCAACCTCTCGATGCGTTGTGAGCTTGTAGATCTGCTATTTTCACAATATTTATCTGGAACCGAGTCAAACTAAATGTAATGCCTCAACTCCTACAATTCCAAATGCTTATCAGGGTGGGGGTCCCCTGTTCAAATATGATTATTTTGGGGGGTCCCCAGTTCAAATATGATTATTTTGGGGGGTCACGGCCTGAAAAGGTTGAGAACCACTGGACTAACACACTAGCCTGGAGGTGAAGAGAGTGTGTGAGACCCTTCACATTCTGCTCCATTGATGCTAGTGACTGACCTAGATATGACGACCATGCAGACATACCCTGGTCATTTGTTCTCTGTGTTTGTTACTTAGGCTTGTTTTTTTGACCACAATATTAACATTTTAATTTAGATGGCATGTTATTTAGACAGATGCTATATGTTCAGTGTTCACTGGTATAGTTTAAATGTACAGATAAAATTGTGTCGCAGATCAAACTTTCTCATAGATTTCATAGATAGCTTCATAGACTTGTTTGACAGCACTGTCATCAGTGTTGTGTTGGATTCATGTTAATGTGTATTTTCAGACTTTTAACCACTTAAACCCTCAATACTTAGAAAACTTGACCTTTGACTCTGTACTGGCTTCTGTTCATTTTCCCCTCTACACCAAATCTCTGCGATGCGTTGTGAGTATGTAGATCGGCTATTTTACGGCGAATGTTTCCACCAGAATAGGGATGCTATAGGGTTCAAGTGGTTAACCCATTAAAACCGGGAAAGCACCTGTGTCATTTTAGATGTTGCTATGTAGCAACAGGATGTTTTTTTTTATTTTTGGAAAAAATAAATAGATTTTCTGAAAACGTAGGTTAGGATTTAGAAAGCGTTTTTAAAATTGTGCTCTGGTCTAAAAGGGTTAATGTAAAAAAGAAGTTCCTATCACACAAAGATTTGTTGTAGTAACTCTGAGGACCCCTTTGGGTCCCAGACCCCCTGTTGAAGACCCATGGTTTAGACTGATGCTAGGTTCTTGGTTTACCTCAGGCACCAGGCACGTACTACACTGTCTCTCTGCATTCTATGTACTGTATGTGTTTACCTTGCTTAATGTAAGTCGCTCTGGATAAGAGTCTGCTAAATGCCTACATTTTAATGTCACTAATCTATGATTTTATCCTTACTCCTTACTATTGATCGTGATGATATTTATCAGTGGTGTAGCGTTACGGCCCCAGTGCAGGCTGTTTAGGACATAAAAGTGTGTGACTTCTTTGAACACAGTTGTACATTAGAGGTGCAATCTGATGCAGAGAACTCCACCTTCTATATAGACCATGCACACCCTGGTTGAATGTTACCAGAGGGTAAGAATTTAACCCTAACACCACAAGAACACCACACCCTACCAGAATGTTACTAGAGGGTAAGAATTTAACCCTAACACCACACCCTGCCTGAGTGTTATCAAAGGACAAGACCCCACAAAATGACACTATTTGAGATTAAAAGAGGTTCTCTACACCCATAGTGTTAATGTTATTTCAGTTGTATGGTTAATTGGACATTTTATTAATTCATTTATTATTGATTTTGTTTTCTGTAATAATTATATCTGCTCTCCTCCCAACAGAGAGAGACACACACACACACACACACACACACACACACACACACACACACACACACACACACACACACACACACACACACACACACACACACACACACACAGATTTTATTCATTATGCATTTGTGTCAATAAAGATGTCTTGAAATCAAAACCCATCTTTTCATGTTTCTTTGACGACATGGGGTTAGTAAGGTTCATGTTTGTGTTTTTTGACAGTATTATATTACAGTATGTTGTCATGGGATACTCTGTAATATCCTATGGCATGAGTTGTTTTTTACTATATTGATGGTTATATTGAACCTAGCATATGACATGAGGTTTTTATGTTGTAACAAAGTCATCGAATAGAAGTGGTTGGCATCAATTCAATGTAAATTTCAAGTCAAACAGGCAGAATGCTGTCTAAACAGTTAAAAAACTGAATGTAGTTGATAACTATTTGGCTCAGCATATACTGCGTGCCATGATTGATATATATATTTTTCAGTTAAACTCATTTCAGATAATCAGAGAGAAGTTTACGTATGGGTGTAATACCACAATGTCTGACAACCTTATAGCCACTAATAATTTTAATGTTAAGACCTAAATTAATGTAAAAACTCAACAGCTAATGTGTTTGATTAGGAAATAACGTCAATACTTTTGGTCATCTAAAACTAATGATCAAATTACTTAAATATGATGAAAAAAAGAAACACCACATTAATAAATCTAATATTAATATGCAAATATTTAAACATTTGAATATTTGTATCTCTTGACCTGCCAGCTCTTCCTTCAACCTCAAATATGACGTCAAATACACACTTAATGTGAAAAGCCTGGTGGTGTGAAGGTAGAGCACAGGATTCATGTGCAGAAGGTTGTGGGTTTGAATCCTGGCTATAGCTATTTTAGTTTTTTTGTTCATAAGAAGGGGAGGATGGATTTAGCCCACCTTCCTCAGGTTGTAGAGGGAGGGGCTTAAAATTAAATAATTTAAAAAATATGTTTTATTGATAAATGCTTTTTCCCCTTACTCATCTTACTGCCTCCTTTCATCTCCACCAGCTTGAGCCGTTGCTTTGGGAATCTCGTTCGTCTTGAGCCCGTTGCTTTGTGAATCTCGTTCGCTTGAGCTGTTGCTTTGGGAATCTCGTTCATCTTGAGCCGTTGCTTTGGGAATCTCGTTCGTATCGAGCCGTATCCACGGCCTTTTCTGTCATTTGTCTCACTGATTGTCACCACCATGTTCCGAACTCTCTTTTACCATCTTTCGGGATTTTCCCTTTTACCATCTTTCGAGGTTTCTTTTATACCATCTTTCGAGGTTTCTTTTTTACCATCTTTCGGGGTTGCTCTTTTACCATCTTTCGGGGTTTCTCTTTCACCATCTGTGAGGTTCGAACTCACAGTCTTTGCACTCTGAGGCATTTATCTTAGCCACTGTACCACAGTGGTTCATATTTAGTCTGTTCTCTTGCACGCTGTTAGGTGAAAGATTAGAGGTACAGGTACAAGAGCCAGGCACAAACTTGGAAAAATGTCATTGCTGGATTTGAACCCAGAACCTTTGGTTTGTTAGTCCTGTATCTTCACCACTGCAACACCATGGTTCATATTTGAACTGTTCTCTTGCGCAGTCTTCACTGAAAGATTAGATAAAGGTGCAAGAGTCAGGTAAAAGTTGGTTAATGCCCTTCTGGGACTCGAACTAGGAATTTTCTGGTTGCAAGACCTGTATCTTAACCACTGTACTACTGTGATTTATACTTTGTGTGTTCAATTGCGTGTTGTTCATTGAAAGACAAGATAAAGGTAAAAGAGCCAGGTAAAAGTAAAAAAATGTCCATGCTGGATTTGAACTTGGAATCTTCTGGTTGCAAGCCCTGTACCTTAACCACTGTATCACAGTGGTTTATACTTGATATGTTCAATTGCGCGATGTTGACTGAAAGACAAGATAAAGGTAAAAGAGTGAAGTAAAAATTGGCTAATGCCCTCCCTGGATTCGTACTAGGAATCTTCTGGTGTCAAGCCCTGTATCTTAACCACTGTACCACCGTGATTTGTACTTGTTGTGTTCAATGGCGTGTTTTTCATTGAAAGACAAGATAAAGGTAAAAGAGTCAGGTAAAAATTGGTTAATGTCCTTCCTGGATTTGAACTAGGAATCTTCTGGTTGCAAGCCCTGTATTTTAACCACTGTACCACTGTGGTTTATACTTGATGTGTTCAATTGTGTGGTCTTCAGTGAAAGACAAGATAAAGGTAAAAGAGCCAGGTAAAAGTTGGGGAAATGTTTATGCTGGTTTTGCACCCAGAGACTTCTGTATGCAAGGCCTGTATTTTAACCAATGCTCCACTGAGATCAGTACCATATCTGTTCTATTATGCGTGTTTCATTGAAAGATTAGGTTACGCAAGCCAGGTAAAACGTGGGAAAATGTAATAAAAATAAATTAAAAAAAAGGTTTCTGCTTGTGGTAATGCAGGTACAAACTTGGAAAAATGTCACTGCTGGATTTGAACCCAGAGCCTTTGGTTTGTTGGTCCTGTATCTTCACCACTGCGACACCATGGTTCATATTTGAACTGTTCTCTTGCGCACTGTTCACTGAAAGATTAGATAAAGGTGCAAGAAACAGGTGAAAGTTTGTTAATGCCCATGTGGGACTCGAACTAGGAGTTTTCTGGTTGCAAGACCTGTATCTTAACCGCTGTACCACTGTAATTTATACTTGTTGTGTTCAATTGCGTGGTGTTCATTGAAAGACAAGATAAAGGTAAAAGAGCCAGGTAAAAGTTGGGAAATTTCCATGCTGGATTTGAACTTGAAATCTACTGGTTGCAAGCTCTGTAGCTTAACCACTGTACCACTGTGGTTTATACTTGTTGTGTTCAATTGCGTGGTATTCACTGAAAGACAAGATAAAGGTAAAAGAGTCAGGTAAAAATTGGTTAATGTCCTTCCTGAATTTGAACTAGGAATCTTCTGGTTGCAAGCCCTGTATCTTAACCACTGTACCACTGTGGTTTATACTCGATGTGCTCAATTGCGTGCTGTTTAATAAAAGACCAGATAAAGGTAAAAGTTGGGGAAATGTTTATGCTGGTTTTGAACCCAGAAACTTCTGTGTGCAAGGCCTGTATCTTAACCAATGCTCCACTGAGATCAGTACTACTACTACATCTATTATGCGGGTTTCATTGAAAGATTAGGTTACAAGAGCCAGGTAAAACGTGGAAAAAATTCACTGCTGGATTTGAAATCTGAGTCTTTGGTTTGTTAGTCCTGTATCTTCACCACTGCGACACCATGGTTCATAGTTGAACTGTTCTCTTGCGCAGTCTTCACTGAAAGATTAGATAAAGGTGCAAGAGTCAGGTAAAAGTTTGTTTGTGAGACTTGAACTAGGAGTTTTCTGGTTGCAAGACCTATATCTTAACCGCTGTATCACTGTGATTTATACTTATTGTGTTCAATTGCGTGCTCTTGATTGAAAGACAAAATAAAGGTGAAAGAGCCAGGTAAAATATGGGAAATGTCCATGCTGGATTTGAACTTGGAATCATCTGGTTGCAAGCTCTGTACCTTAACCGGTTTATACTTGTTGTGTTCAATTGCGTGTTGTTCATTGAAAGACAAGATAAAGGTAAAAGAGTGAGGTAAATATTGGCTATTGCCTTTCCTGGATTCGTACTAGGAATATTCTGTTTTCAAGCCCTGTATGTTAACCACTGTACCACTGACACTGACACAAACTACAGTGGTACAGTGGTTAACACACAGGGCTTTAAACCAGAATATTTCTATTGCTATTCCTATTGCAGTGGTGAAGATACAGGACTGACAAACCAAAGGCTCTGGGTCCAAATCCAACAGTGACAATTTTCCAAGTTTGTACCTGCATTACCACAAGCAGAAACCTTATTTCTATTTTATTTTATTACATTTTTCCACATTTTACCTGGCTTGTGTAACCTAATCTTTCAATGAAACCCGCATAATAGAACAGATATGGTACTGATCTCAGTGGAGCATTGGTTAAGATACAGACCTTGCACACAGAAGTCTCTGGATTCAAAACCAGCATAAACATTTCCCCAACTTTTACCTGGCTCTTTTACCTTTATCTGGTCTTTTAGTAAATATCACGCAATTGAGCACATTGAGTATAAACCACAATGGTACAGTGGTTAAGATACAGGGCTTGCAACCAGAAGATTCCTAGTTCAATTCCAGGAAGGACATTAACCAATTTTAACCTAACTCTTTTACCTTTAGGCTATCTTGTCTTTCAGTGAAGACCATGCAATTGAACACAACAAATACAAACCACAGTGGTACAGTGGTTAAGATACAGGGCTTGAAACCAGGTGATTTCAAGTTCGAGTCCTACATGGGTATTAAGCAACTTTTACCTGACTTTGCACCTTTATCTAATCTTTCACTGAAGAGTGCGCAAGAGAACAGTTCAACTAGAAGTCTCTGGGTTCAAAACCAGCATAAACATTTCCCCAACTTTTACCTGGCTCTTTTACCTTTATCTTGTCTTTCACTGAAGACCACGCAATTGAACACAACAAGTAGAAACCACAGTGGTACGGTGGTTAAGATACAGGGCTTGTAACCAGGAGATTCCAAGTTCAAATCCAAGAAGGAGATTAACCAATTTTTACCTGACTCCTTTACCTTTATCTTGTGAAAATCACGCAATTGAACACAACAAGTACAAACCACAGTGGTACAGTGGTTAAGATACAGGGCTTGCAACCAGAAGGTTCCTTGTTCAAATCCGAAAAGGACATTAACCAATTTTTACCTGACTCTTTTACCTTTATCTTGTCTTTCACTGAAAAACACGCAATTGAACACAACAAGTACAAACCACAGTGGTACAGTGGTTAAGATACAGGGCTTGACACCAGAACATTCCTAGTACAAATCCAGGGAGGGCATTAGCCAATTTTTACCTCACACTTTTACCTTTATCTTGTCTTTCAGTGAAGTTATAGCAATTCGGAACACTTTAAGTATAAACCACTGTGGTACAGTGGTTAAGGTACAGGGCTTGCAACCAGAAGATTTCAAGTTCAAATCCAGCATGATAATTTCCTAACTTTTACCTGGCTCTTTTACCTTTATCTTGTCTTTCAATGAAGACCACGCAATTGAACACACCAAGTATAAATCACAGTAGTACAGTGGTTAAAGGTGTCATGACATTCATTTTCACTTTTTTTATTTTCAATGTTTTATTTGGGGTTTTATGACCTCAATTACACCCAAAAAACCTGAACTTAGAACATTCAGTGGATTTTCTGTGGTCTGGGGTTTTCTGAATAATTAGGCTGAAAAGTAATCTGAGCTTGGCCCTTCGACAGTGAGGTCACAATCGATTAATCCCGCCCACTCTCCTCCTCGCCCCTCCCCTCCCCTATCCTTTCCTTTGGGGGGGGCGGAGCAGAGGCGATGATTGACAGGCAAAATCCCTCACCAGCGACACCCGCAGGCAAAGATTTCTTTTTTCATTGCAGTTGAAAAGGCTTTAGAAATGTGAGAGAAAAACACCTGCCATGGATCACTGGAATGGAATTTTCACTTAAAACTTTTTGTACACTTTTGAAGGACCATGACAAAGACTTTGAATGTGGTGTAAAAGTGAATGTCATTAAACCTTTAAGATACAGGTCTTCAACCAGAAAACTCCTAGTTCGAGTCCCAGAAGGGCATTAACCAACTTTTACCTGACTCTTGCACCTTTATCTAATCTTTCAGTGAAGAGTGCACAAGAGAACAGTTCAAATATGAACCATGGTGTCGCAGTGGTGAAGATACAGGACTAACAAATCAAAGGTTCTGAGTTCAAATCCAGCAATGACATTTTTCCAAGTTTGTGCCTGGCTCTTGTACCTGTACCTCTAATCTTTCACCTAACAGCGTGCAAGAGAACAGACTAAATATGAACCACTGTGGTACAGCGGCTAAGATAAACGCCTCAGAGTGCAAAGACTGTGAGTTCGAACCTCACTGGTGAAAGAGAAACCCCGAAAGATGGTAAAAAAGAAACCCCGAAAGATGGTAAAAGAGAAACCCAGAAAGATGGTAAAAGAGAATTCGGAACTTGGTGGAGACAAATGACAGAAAAGGATGAATGCAACGGCTCGATACGAACAAGATTCCCAAAGCAACGGCTGAAGATGAACGAGATTCCCAAAGCAACGGCTCAAGCGAACGAGATTCACAAAGCAACGGCTGAAGACGAACGCGATTCCCAAAGCAACGGCTCAAGCTGGTGGAGATGAAAGGAGGCAGTAAGATGAGTAAGGAAAAGGGGAAAAAGCCTTTATAAATAAAACATATTTTTTAAATTATTTAATTTTAAGCCCCTCCCTCTACAACCTGAGAAAGGCGGGCTAAATCCATCCTCCTCTTCTTATGAACAAAAAAACTAAAATAGCTATAGCCAAGGTTCAAATCCACAACCTTCTGCATATGAATCATGTGCTCTACCTTCACACCACCAGGCCTTTCACATTAATTAAGTATTTTAGGTCAAGTTTGACGTTGAAGGAAGAGCTGGCAGGTCAAGAGATACAAATATTCAAATGTTTAAATATTTGCATATTAATATTAGATTTATTAATGTGGTGTTTCTTTTTTTCATCATATTTAAGTAATTTGATCATTAGTTTTAGATGACCAAAAGTATTGACGTTATTTCCTAATCAAACACATTAGCTGTTGGGTTTTTACATTAATTTAGGTCTTAAAGGGCAAGACCACTTTGGTAGAGGTTTGGGTTGTGTAGTTTCCTTGCCATGATGTAACTCCAAAGGTGGACAAGAAATGAAAAATAATTGCTCCAGTAATTAGAAATTGATAATTCAAAATATGCTCCTCATTGACTTACATTGTACACTGAAACAGCTCTCAAAGTCACTCTTTTACACAAACGAAGCTGATTCAGACAATATAGAACATCACCAAATCCAGTACTGTTTATTTTTTTAATACAAAATTTACCGATCCAGTCCGGGTTTTCTTTCTAATAAAAATGGCAAAATCAAGAAATCAAACAGTACTGGGTTTGATGATGTTCTGTATTGTCTGAATCAACTTTGTTTACGTTCGTTTACATGCTAAAAGAGCGACTTTGAGAGCTGTTTTACTGTACAATGTAAGTCAATGGGGAGCATATTTTGAATGATCAATTTCTAATCAATGGAGCAATTATTTTTTATTTCTTGTCCACCTTTGGAGTTACATCATGGCGAGGTAACTACATAACCCAGACCTCTACCAAAGTGGTCTTGCCCTTTAACATTAAAATTATTAGTGGCTATAAGGTTGTCAGACAGCGTGGTATTACACCCATACGTAAACTTCTCTCTGATTATCTGAAATGAGTTTAACTGAAAAATATATATATCAATCATGGCACGCAGCATATCACATTCATGAACAAGTATATGCTGAGCCAAATAGTTATCAACTGCATTCTGTTTTTTAACTGTTTAGACAGCATTCTGCCTGTTTGACTTGAAATTGACATTGAATTGATGCCAACGACTTCTATTCGATGTCTTTGTAATAATAAAAACCTCATGTCATATGCTAGGTTCAATATAACCATCAATATAGTAAAAAAAACTCATGCCATAGGATACTACATAGTATCCCATGACAACATACTGAAATATAATACTGTCAAAGAACACGAACCTAACTAACCCCATGTCGTCAAAAAAACATGAAAAGATGGGTTTTGATTTCAAGACATCTTTATTAACACAAATGCATAATGAATAAAATCTCTCTCTGTCTGTGTGTGTGTGTGTGTGTGTCTGTGTGTGTGTGTGTGTGTGTGTGTGTGTGTGTGTGTGTGTCTGTGTGTGTGTGTGTGTGTGTGTGTGTGTGTGTGTGTGTGTGTGTGTGTGTGTCTGTCTCTCTCTCTGTTGGGAGAAGAGCAGATATAATTATTACAGAAAACAAAATCAATAATAAATTAATTAATAAAATGTCCAATTAACCATACAACTAAAATAACATTAACACTATGGGTGTAGAGAACCTGCTTTTAATCTCAAATAGTGTCATTTTGTAGTGTCTTGTCCTTTGATAACACTCAGGCAGGGTGTGGTGTTAGGGTTAAATTCTTACCCTCTGGTAACATTCTGGCAGGGTGTGGTGTTCTTGTGGTGTTAGGGTTAAATTCTTACCCTCTGGTAACATTCAACCAGGGTGTGCATGGTCTAGAAGGTGGAGTTCTCTGCATCAGGATCCTGATCGACTCCCTCAACAATGGATCCACACTGAGGTCAAACACAAAGGTCATAGGTCACAAACCGATGCACACAGTGATATTTATAATCCATTCATTTCACTGGGAGTTTTTACAACAGTAGATGATCAGATCCTACAGTCATAGACAGAGCAGCCAGAGTGGTCACACTGGGGCCCGTGGGTTAGATTATTATAGTTTAGTGACCACCTGTGGTATGTTGGGTCACTACGGCCCTTTGTGAGTAATTCAGATTGCACCCCTAATGTAGCCTGGTAAACCCTCCCTCCGGAAAATCTCATTTCCATTTGATTTCAGGAAGGAGTCTGGCCTGAAGGCTTGTATGGGCGTTTCTAGCGCATTACCAAAAAGCCGAGCCTATCAGCGTCGTCGCTAATCGTTCTGTGATTGACAGCGAAAGTTGGCCAATCAGGTGGCGAGTTCGAGTGAGCCCGAATGGCACCGAGTGCAGCCTGAATGCAGCCGACAAAACACGAACGGCAGCCATCTTTTCTGTGCGCTATTTTCTCCGCTGTTTTAGAACTTCAAAAAGCTCTCAAACTTCTATTTTGAGGCACGGAATTTACTTATAAGATATCGTTTGGATAGAATTTAGTTGTTTAACTTCATATATGTGGTCAATTAATCATGACAGATCCTATTTAAAAATAAAAATGTAGAGAACCGGCAGGGGCGGGCAGTGACACGCATGTATCCGAATAAGGCAACCTATTTTGGGCATGGCCGAAAGGGGTCCTCAGAGTTACTACAACAAATCTTGTGTGATAGGAACTTCTTTTTTACATTAACCTTTTTAGACCAGAGCACAATTTGAAAAACGCCTTCTAAATCCTAACCTACGTTTTTAGAAAATCTTCTATTTCTTTTTTCCAAAAATAAAAAAAACATCCTGTTGCTACATAGCAACATCTAAAATGACACAGATGCTTTTCTCGGTTTTAATGGGTTAACCACTTGAACCCTATAGCATCCCTATTCTGGTGGAAACATTCGCCGTAAAATAGCCGATCTACATACTCACAACGCATCGCAGAGATTTGGTGTAGAGGGGAAAATGAACAGAAGCCAGTACAGAGTCAAAGGTCAAGTTTTCTAAGTATTGAGGGTTTAAGTGGTTAAATGTCTGAAAATACACATTAACATGAATCCAACACAACACTGATGACAGTGCTGTCAAACAAGTCTATGAAGCTATTTATGAAATCTATGAGAAAGTTTGATCTGCGACAAAATTGTATCTGTACATTTAAAATGTACCAGTGAACACTGAACATATAGCATCTGTCTAAATAACATGCCATCTAAATTAAAATGTTAATATTGTGGTCAAGAAAAACAAGCCTAAGTAACAAACACATGAGAACAAATGACCAGGGTATGTCTGCATGGTCGTCATATCTAGGTCAGTCGCTAGCATCAATGGAGCAGAATGTGAAGGGTCTCACACACTCTCTTCACCTCCAGGCTAGTGTGTTAGTCCAGTGGTTCTCAACCTTTTCAGGCCGTGACCCCCCAAAATAATCATATTTGAACTGGGGACCCCCCAAAATAATCATATTTGAACAGGGGACCCCCACCCTGATAAGCATTTGGAATTGTAGGAGTTGAGGCATTACATTTAGTTTGACTCGGTTCCAGATAAATATTGTGAAAATAGCAGATCTACAAGCTCACAACGCATCGAGAGGTTGACTCGGTTCCACAGATAAATATTGTGACTCGGTTCCACAGATAAATATTGTGAAAATAGCCGATCTACAAGCTCACAACGCCTCGCAACCAGAGACGTTGTGAGCTTGTAGATTGGCTATTTTCAAAATCTTTTCTTCTTTCTTATATTATTTGACAATTTGGCCAATGTTTGACCAGTTTTTATTGCGAACGCGGAAGGAAGCCGCGCCTCCGACCAAGTGGAGCTTACTATGTAACCCTGCTCAGGTTGTGTGTCTGCGTCTCTGCGTGTCTGTGTGCATGCACTACCTATGTAGAGGGCGCCAGAGTGCAGGAATTTAGACAATGCTCTGATTTAAATGCAACACGAAAATACACAATATTTTCGAGCTGCGTTCGCTTCCAGCGTTCGCGCGTCTTACTTGTAGTATAGTTTGTTGAATAATTTTGTAGTAATGGTCTTTTTCTTTTCTTTACTTCTTTTCTTTTGTAGGTATTAAAAAGGTCTGAAAAGTCCTTAATTTGACACTTCACTGTCATCTGAGGACCCCCCCCCCCATGACTTTGGTTGCTTTGTAGGCCAGCATCAGTGTTTTGTACTCTGTGCGGGCAGTAACTGGGAGCCATTGGAGGGGAAACTTTGGCTGGTTGCAGACCAGGCATGCCTTATTTGCTGGGGCTTAAGTGCACATGCAAGTTTTGATATGACTGAGATCTGGATAAGGAGCTGGGCTGAGTCCTGGGTGAGGAAGGGTCTGATCCTTCGAATGTTGTAGAGTGTAAAGTGCCTAGAATGAGAGCTGACTGTCCAGGACAACACCAAGGTTCTTGGCCGTTTGAACAGAAGCAACCAGGGAGTTGTCTATAGAAACAGTGAGATCCTGTGTGGGGCGGGACTTACCGGGGAAGAAGAGAAGCTCGATCTTGTCTGGATTCAGCTTGAGGTGGTGAGAAGACAAGACATCCACTGTGAGTGACGGAGTGGAGAAAGAAAAACAGTTCAGTGTTTACAACGGTTACAATCAAGTAAAGTAAAGTACAATGGTAAAGAGTATAAGGATCAGATCCTAGATCAGTGGCTGTCACCATCATGAAATTCCACTTGACGATTGTCATAAAAATAATTGCGATTAACAATTTAATTGTCTTTTTTCTGTGAACATTGGAATATATAAATTACATTTATGTTGAGCTTTTAGGCTTTGCAAACAAAAATTGCATATGTCAAATAAATTAGATATACAAAGAAATGAATGATACCAATAATTTAAAATAAATAATATACTATGGCCAAAATAGGCCATATTTCATAATTGCATCTTCAAAATTATTATGTTTTTTTTTAAAGTTGTGGAAATAGCCGATCTACAAGCTCACAACGTGTCGCATTGCGATGTGTTGTGAGCTTACAGTTCAGCTATTTCCACTACTTTTGGAAAAGATTTAGCAACATTTATGATTACACGATTATGATGGCGATTATCATAATTGTGACAGGCCTATCATTGACATTTCAATCACAGATGAAAAAGAGAAAGAAGCAGTGGTTCACTCTGCTTTCATTTCTAAATGATTTTAACATGAAGGACCCATCCAGTCCAAAGGAACATTTTAAACAGTTAACTTCACTATTTCTTTATTCTTGCTTGTTGGAGTTGATTTGAAATCCTCAATGAAAGTATCGTCTCTCTCAGTTCCTTTGAACTGCTGCAAACAGTTTCCCAACAAGATGAGCTGGAGAACCCACTACCCCACCAGTCTGTGTGCTGAAGAACCCAGTACACCACCTGTCTGTGTGCTGGAGAACCCACTACCCCACCTGTCTGTGTGCTGGATAACCCACTACCCCACCTGTCTGTGTGCTGGATAACCCAATACCCCACCTGTCTGTCTGTGTGCACCTGGATCCTCTGGCATAATGCAGTGACAAGTCCTGAGCACCTCTACTGCAACAGCTTTGGTAGCAGGTCCTGAAGCACACTATCCAAAACACCACAACACTATTAAAGGTCCTAGCCCTAGAATGGCTGTGATATTGCATACATTCCATGTATTCCATATACAAAGCCATATATCACTCCTATGCCCTCCTGTGTCAGTGAAATGTATCACAGCCTTCTAGGGTTATAAAGGTCCTATCCTTTAACTAAATGTCCATGTCATTACAGTTCTCAGAAAGCGTCCACACTCACTCAGAAACATGTTGAAATGTCTCACACTCTCTCTTCTCCTCCAGGCTAGTGTGTTGGTTGACCAGCCACAGCCAATCTTGTAGTTATTAATGTCAGCTGGGTATGGTAGAAATACTCTAAACACACAAACATGCTGGTATATCCACACTGATATTTTCCCTGGCTCTTAATTTGGTGACAACATTTACCAGATTACTGAATTTATAAACATCTTTATTTTCACCTGTTCTCCTTCCTGCTTCTGTTTTGTTGTCCCACCTCCTCTCAAAACCTGCTAGGTTGACTAGAGTTGATTGACACCTGGATGCCCAATGACATCACTTCCATGAGCTTGGTATAAATGTATATCTGACCAAGTAGCTGCATGTCTGCTCCCTAGTGGTCCATGACCCCCAAATTGATTCTTATTAGCCTGCGAACCCCCATTTGAAAAGATATGCCATGGACCCCCATAAGAGAAGATTTTTACGGCTCTAGCAGCGATTCTCAACCATTTTAATTTCAAGGACCCCCAGTTTGCCATGCATTAGGCTACGGACCCCCATTTAATGGCATTTCTATCTCTGGGACCCCAATTTATATTGTCAAATCAATGTTAATTTAACTCTGAGAGTGTACAAATGGAACCAAATGGACCCGTTAGGGTCCATTTGGTTCCATGTGTACACTCTCAGAGTTACAGACCCATAAGGGTCCATTTGGTTCCTATCCATCATTTAGCTGGGGACCCCCTGGAACTCCCTCAAGGACCCCTGGGGGTCCCCGCACCCCCCTTTGAGAACCAAAGCCCTAGTGGACCTAGCTGGTGCTTTAGCCAACTGGCTAGTGCAGCTGCCAGTGCTATGAGAAACATATAGGTCCAAATCCTCATCTGGACAGTTATCTTAAAGTGATTAACCCATTCAACTTTTTCATGTCAAGGACCACACAAAATGATTGTTCCAGGGACCCCCCAGAAGCAAAGATTTGAGTTACAAATGTTCCCTTTAAAAATATATATATTCAAAGATTTGCACAAAGTTTCATGATTTTTCTAAAATAGCAGATCTACAAGCTCATAGCGCAGCACTCGTGCCGCACTATGAGCTTGTAGATCTGCTATTTTTGAATAGCCAAAGTATAAAATAATGGCTATAGCTAAAATCTAAAAATGACACAGATGCGTTCCCGGATTGAACAAGACTAGTAGACGGTTTGCTTTATATTGGTTTTAGATGCAGTTAAATTAACTAGCTCTGAAAATCATCCTGGGTTTTAAAGTAGCTGGTGGAGTCATTGATTGTCCTGCTGGTAAATGTTTTCTTTCTCTCCTTGCATTTTAGATATAGAGGACAAAGATCCACAGCTGTAAAATTACAGTGTCATGCGAGCAACGCGCCACAATCCATCTTAACTACAGGAGAGGAGAGGAGAGGAGAGGTAAAGAAAGAGAGGACTCTTGATAGACTAAAGCAACAACAAATAAAATGATGAATGCTGAGGATTGATTGAAAATGAAAATGTTAACTAATCAAGGGCCGGTTTGGGGAAGATTGATGAGCGGCACTGGAGGAGGAGGAGGAGTATATAACTCCATGCTTTATTTTATTTTTTCATTCTTCCTCTGATCTCTTCATGCTCTGGCTTGCAGATACATCTCTTTTAACCCATTCAACCCGGGAACGCATCTGCGTCATTTTAGATTTCTTTGGCTGAATAGCAGATGTACAAGCTCATATTGGCTTGTAGATCTGCTATTTTTGAAAAATCTTGAAGATTTGTGCAAATCTTTGATTATTATATATCCATTTTTAACTCAAATCTTTGCTTCCCTGGAACAAAACATTTTGAGATGGGGGTCCGCGGCCAAATGCATGTTTTCTAAATCCTAACAGTATGTTGCTATATCAGTGGTAAAAATGTTTACTTTAAAACATATATATATATATATATATATATATATATATATATATATATATATATATATATATATATATATATATATATATATATATATATATATATATATTCAAAGATTTGCACAAATTTTGCACGATAAAAAAAAAAGAGCAGATCTACGAGCTCATAGCTTTGAGCTTGTATATCTGCTATTTTTGAATAGCCAAAGATATCTAAGGTGACACAGACGCGTTCCCGGTTTGAATGGGTTAATAGAATCACTACTACACACACACACACACACACACACACACACACGCACACACACGCACACACGCGCACACACACGCACACACGCACACACACGCACACGTATGCTTGCACTCACGCATACACACACAGGGCCAAAGAAACAGACAGGGTCGTAACATATGACACCCAAAATAACAAATCTTTAGATGCATATTATAATGACACCTATGTGACATACTCACCTATAGTTACTCATGCCTGTAGCTCAACTTTGGCCATACAGGCCGTGAACTCTCCAGGCATCCCGGTCCTCCTGGGCCATTTTCTCCAGCTGTCCCCATCATGTGTGACCACCAGAACTCTTCAACATCTGCATCCCAGGTCACGCCGCCATGTGTTTCTTTGGTCTGCCTCTTTTCCTTTTTCCCTTGTGGACAGTGTTGCCAGATTCTGTGAGAGAAACAAGCAACCAGGTCTAGGAAAACCAGCCCAAAAGAGGCGACTATGGGCCACATGAGCACTTTAACATATACATCAGCTATTTCGAAATAGCAGATCTACAAGCTCACAAATAAAATCTTGCAGGGAAATTATAATAAGCAGATCTGGCAACCCTGCTTGTGGATTCCAAAAAGAGGAGCATGTCTTGTGATGTTGAGGTGCAGGCTTGCGAAGAGTGTGACCGTTCCATCTCCAGCGTCTTTGGAGGATTTCTTCCTCCACCGGCTAGCTGTCTGGTTCCTTGCCAGGGTTCCTGGTTGTTGATAGTATTTGGCCAGCGGATTTGCAGGATTCTTCTGAGGCGGTTTGTTGTTAAAAGTCTGCATTCTATTCATGGTAGTGAAAGAAGTCAATGTATACCTGGGCTCATGGGTCAATTCTACAATGCAAGACCTTAAAGGGATAGTTCACCCCCAAAATTACTTTTTTTCTATCGATTAGTCACCCCATGGAGACTTGAATTCATGGTTATTTTAAAGTTTTTTCGCATTCCTAGGCCAATAATTTGATGATTGGCAGCGGTTTCGGTAGGAGACACAAAGAGTCTCCTTTGTGTCTCCTGCCGGAACCTCTGCCTACCGGTCTGTTGGTCATCAAATTATTGTCTTAGGAATGCGACAAAAACAAATGTCTCCATGGGGTGACTAATCGATAGAGTGAACTATCCCTTTAAAATAAGGACAGTGCTCTCATGGAGGGCTCTGAATAGCATGGTGCACATGGTGTGTGCAAGTCCAACTTCCACTGAAATATCAAGCTCAGCTTGATATTGATATATTATACTACAGTATGTTTGACCTTTATCTGTTTGTACTGATTCCCTCTCGTCTAAGCATAATGATAGGATATACTTGCTTTATCAGCTACTGCATGCCCAATGGTACGAGATACAACCGTCGGAGGACAACTTATCTTCATTGTCAAACAGCATGTTGTGTACTTTTCATATCACACTCTTTTATTTCTATCCTTTCTACATCTGTTTGCAACTCCTATCTTCTGGTCAAGTAACGTGAACCATACGGTACTATATATTCTCTGTATGTACCTAATAAACTTCAGAACTTGTCGACTCATACTGCCTGGTGTCATCTTGTTCTGCAAGCTCGCCACTCAACTGAATCATTATTAACCACCCATCGAGGGCTGACCAGATACCATACTATGGGGTCAAAAAGTATACGCCTAAAATATGAAAATACCTCATACATGGCACCCAAAAAACTACACACCATGTTCTCTGTTGCTCAAAATAGGACAAACAAACAAAAACAAATGTTTTTCTCCAAGAAGTGGGCAAAAGTGTTCAATGTTCATGTTCCTTTTTGTAATTGATTATTTTTTACTAGGTACATATTTGTATAGAAAGGCCTAACCAGGGTCGCAAATTAGCCTCGGCTTTAAACCCTGTATACAATGCAACGGTTTCATGTTTTTATAACTTGATACATTGTTTTTTGTATTGTCCCTGTCAAATAAACATATAAATAAATACATAAAATAATCAACTGACCTGGTGTTCAGG